>NC_135808.1:75576901-75780381 GCF_964213995.1 Mustelus asterias
CAGGCATTGAGCTGCATCAATGGGAATTCCCCAACCTTCTGTTCTCAGTACAGTACATGTGGTGCAGTTGCCATGATCAGTGCAAAGTGAAATTAAAGAGCAGATCAGCAGCTGGCCAAGTTTATTTGCATCACAGGCACCATTGGCTGTCTGTTTTAACCAGGTTTACAATAGTGCTTTCTGCTTGTTTGGCAACACATGCTTTACGTGAAGCCGATGGTAATTTTCCAGAGGGTTCACAGAGGGGGTCACAATGCAAAGTTCTATCCTGCTGCAATGTTCAAATAAAGAATGTGTGTGAGAATTGCTGTGCTGGCCAGCTCTGCTGCTCTATAAATACACTCACTGAACTATCAAAGGGTTAGAGTGTGTAAGTTTACTGACCTATCAAGTCGTATTTTCTTTCGCGCACTTGCTTCTCGGTATCTTCTTTCTCCATCCTGTTGGGAGAAATGTGGTCAGTTACAGCAATAATCAGCTGGCAATAGAACACCGTTGTGCTGACTGTGGTCCCTTGCGCATCCTGCTCCCCTCTCCCCAACCAGCTCCCTCACCCCATTGGCTATCACATCTTCAGCTGTACAGGCTTCATACTCTGAAGTTCCCCTCCCAAATCCCTCCAACCCTTCTCCCTTTCTTCCATTCTTTGGAAAACCACCTCTCTGGCCAAGTTTACCCCTTCTAACATCTCCTCTGGCTTGGCATCCAATTTTTGATTATGCCTCCATGAGGCACTCTGTCAAAGACACCACCTAAATGCAGGCAATGGTAGTTTCCGTCCTCATAAACACTGAACGAAGCAATCACATTGAACCATGATAAGCAGGACTCTGAACTTGTACCAATGCTTGTACATATCATTAAGGTGATATAGAATATCCAGTTCGGAAACACACCATTTGGCTTAACTGTTCTGCTGAGTTGTCTACTTGATTGATTTGCAACAATATTGACACACCAACTGGATGGTCATAAGACTGGATCAGTAGGGGCCAACTGATACACCCCTAAAATAAGGGAAAATACTGCAGGAAATCTAAAATAAAAACAGAAAATGCTGGAAAAACTCAGCAGATCTGGCAGCATCTGTGGAGAGAGAAACAGAATTAATGTTTCAAGTCCATATGGCTCCAGACTCAAAACGTTAACTTTGTTTCCCTCTTCACACAGATGCTGTCAGACCTGCTGAGTCTTTCCAGCATTTGCTATTTTTATCCCGCATCATACCGCCTTTTAAAAAGATCACTCATTCTCAGATATGGGTGTCACAGACAAGGCTGCCATTTACTGCCATCCTTAATTATTCTGCTTGAGTTGTCACTTCAGAAGTCAGCTATGAATCAGCCAAGGTACATATAGACCATATTGGGTAAGGACAGCAGATTTCCTTCCCTAAAAGGACATTAGTAAAAAGGTGGGCATTTAAAACAATCCAACAGCTTCATAGCCAGTTTTGGCGACACCAGCTTTTTTGTTCCAGATCTTTCTGAAATGGAATTCAAATTTTCAAATTTCCCTGGTGGGGTTTCTTTGGTGAGACTTCTTACTGTGCTTACCCCAGTCCAACGCCGGCATCTCCACATCAGGGATTTGAGTTCACATCTTCTGTATTATTAGCTCAGTAACATAAGCATGACACCACTATCCCCTGCAATAAATCAGTGCAGACTAGTAACTGAACTTCTCCAGTCGAGGTATAATTAAAAACTCGGATCCAGTCAGTTCCATCTGCCTGGGCCTGATGCGAGACTGAGTCAATTACATGTCTCCCAGCAAAATGCTTGGGCTTTGTAGGTGCAGATAGAAAGTTTCACTCCCCATCTACATGCATGAAAGTTGGCAAACTGAGTACAGCTTGTGTTCCGAAGTGAGATCATACGCAAGCGTAGATTGCACCGCACTTACCCCTGGTTCTGGCTTAATGCGAGGCAGTGTGTTGAGCTCCCCATCTTTGCCCAGCATGACGTAAGTCAGAAAGGCACTGTTGATATGTGTCTTCCGATCCCAGTCTTCCTGATGGTAGGCTTCTGCACAGATACCAACTTCAAAGCTAAAAAGCACCCCAGAGATTTAGAAAGTATCTTGGAAGGATCTTCAGTGACTTTATTATAATTTTAAAAAATTAAACTGATGTGTTTATACTTAACTGAGATACATTATTATACATCAGCAAAGTGGGAATCTGCTTCAAATCCTACTGGCTGTTTACAAAGTTTACCACAGGTTTAAGGTTTAAATGTTCAAATTTTCGACGTTATTATAATGATAATCATGGTTGTCTCCCCTTCCCTCATCTCCCAAGTATGGTTAATCCTTTCTTTAAAGCATATCATGTTACAGAAGTGTTCACATTATTCCTTTCCTGACCTCAAAACAAACACCACACCAGGTCCCTTCCACCTCCTCCTCTGTGGGCACTGATGTTGGTATACAATTCCATAGCTGCCAACAACCCCCAGTAAATCACACTAAGTTAATCTTCAAATGCCAGCTCAGACAGTCAGTGTCAACGGGTGATTCAACAATGAGTAGTAACCCAAGCTTTGGTTTTAATCCCCTCCCTAGCCTAATCACGCAACTGTAGCTCCTCCATCTACTCTTGGCTGCCATCAAACCAACGTTTAAGCCAGGCCACTCATGGTCTACATGGCGATTACCCACTGAACCAACAAGGAGCACAGATTTCCCCTGTGCAATACTGTCTTCCAGAAACTATTACAAGTTTAAAGTGTAATACTTATAATAAATTGCTGATAAATCCCACAGATATGTTTTATCCTTCTTTCCACAGAATGTTATGCTGGAGGGGTTGATCAACACAACAATTAAACTTTATAATAGGTGCAGCTCTTGATTAGCATTACCTTGAGAATACAAGGTAATCCCATATAAAGCTGCGTTGTGCTACGTTTTATCAGCTCTGTCCTCGAACAAAGTTTTTTTTCCTCTTCTGATAAGACTTGATTATTGTGAAAGCAATGGAAACACCTAATCAAAAGCAGGTTTAACCACCTGGCAAAACTCCGAAAGTGTTTCATTACATTTTGCAGCAAACACACTCTCTGGCCATCAGCTTTCAGGGGCCTCTTTACATTGAAATCTATCATAACATCCAGATGCTCTTACTGTGAATGTACTGAAAACACAGCGACTTAGAGAGCAGCCCATACAGTAAGACAGTATAACCTCTCTTAACACTCGCATCAATAACTGGCTGTTTCATCATCAACTACAGCAAGGTGAAGTTACACGAATGTTTGTTCAGGTATAAAAAACCAGATTCGAAATCATAACAATCCGACTTTTACAACAACAGTTAAAACAACTTGTATTTATATAAAAGCAAATTACTGCAGATGCTGGAATCCGAAACAAAACAGAAAATGCTAGAAAATCTCAGCAGGTCTGACAGCATCTGTGGAGAGAGAATAGAGCCAATGTTTCGAGTCTGGATGACTGTTTATCAGAGTATTTATATAGCTCCCTTAATATAGCAAAATGTCTCGAGGTGTTTCATGGAGCTGGAAAAATGTCACATTTCACAGTGTATGGAGGTGATGCCCAGCTCAGACTCATAACCCTCACTCAACCCAGCCACTATTCCTAAGTGGTTACACAACTTGTCTGATATTCAGTATTGGATGAGCAGAAATTTCTTTCTACTAAATACTGGGAAGACCACACCCTGGGTAAGAGTGGCACCATAGAAAGTATTCTTTCTGGTTTTGTATCACAGCCTGATATGGCTCCTGCTCTAACCAAGACCGCAAGAAACTACAAAGGGTTGTGAACATAGCCCAGTTCATCACGCAAACCAGCCTCCTATCCATTGACACTGTCTACACTTCCCGCTGCCTCAGAAAAGCAGCCAGCATAATCAAGGACTCCACGCACCCCAGACATACTTTTTTCCGCCTTCTTCCGTTGAGGAAAAGACACAAAAGTCTGAGGTCACGGACCAACCAACTTAAGAATAGCTTCTTCCCTGCTGCCATCAGACTTTTTATTGGACCTACCTTATATTAAGTTGATCTTTCTCTACACCCTAACTATGACTGTAACACTACATTATGCACCCTCACCTTTCCTTCTCCCTTATGCACTCATTGAGCGGTATGCTTTGTCTGCCTTTATGTCAATATTAACACCTGCTTTAGTCTTTAACACTGTCATTACTACTGCCAACCATTGCCAGACCTGCTGAGATTTTCCAGCATTTTCTGGTTTTTTTTAGATTTCCAGCATCCAAAGTATTTTCCTTTTATTAATATGAAATTCAATTGTATTCTGATCACTTTTTCGCAGAAGATCTTTTACCATGAGATTACTAACTAAATCTGCTTCATTACACAATATTAGGTCTAAAGTAGCTTTATCCTTTATTAGTTCCACAATGTATTGTTCCAATAAACTGTAGCAAAAACAATCTTCCAGACTACATTTAGCAACCTGATTTGTCCAATCTATACGAAGATTAAAGTCCCTCACGATTATTAAACTGCCTTTGTAACAGGCTCCAATTATTTCTTGCTCAATGCTCTGACCAGGGGGCCTATACACTGTACCTATCAGAGATCTCTAAATCTTGTTATTCCTAATCCCTATTTAAACAGATTCTGCCTTCTGATCTTCTGAACTAAGATCTTTTCTCACTCCTCTCTTTATGCCATCCTTTACTGTTAGGACTGTTTGCTCCTTTTCCATTCAGTCAGTCTTTTCAAAATGTTGTGTGCCCTGAAGTATTTATTTCCCTATCTCGATCATCGTGTAACTATGTCTCTGTAAAGACAATTAATCTAAACTGTTTATCTTTATGTGCCACGAGCTCATCTATCTTATTAAAAATGCTTTGCACATCCAGATAAAGGGCCTTTATTTTATTTTTACTGTTGCGCTGTTGGTTCCACAATGTATTGTTCCGGTAAACCCTTTTGTCCCTTTCTGTCTTACACTGGTCGTCTTTGCCCAAATCATCACTGCGCTTTGCTGCCTCGACTTTTCTCTTTTAAGATCAGAAATTTCCCTTTCGCCAACCCTTTTGCCCATTTTAGTTTAAACCCCTAGTCATAGCTGTAATTATACAACTTGCCAGGACTCTGTGCCCATCCCAGTGGAATAGCTGCTCTTTCCCCAGCACTGTTGCCAGTGCCCCATGAATTGAAACCCTCTTCTTCTTACACAAGCCACGTCCAGGGCTGGGCTTTCAACTTGGTTGAACAATTTGAAATCTGCAGTTTTCTGAACAAACTCTGGAGACACAAGTCAGGAAGCAGCAGGTAAGTTAAAAACACAAACAGTTGAACGAGTGCAAAGCAAAACTGCTCATCACCTGTTACCATTACTCATCAATCATTAACAACCACTAACCTCATATACACAATTCCTTATCTTCCATAAAATTAGTTGGCAATCACAGAAACTGGAGATTGACAAATTATTTTCCTCTTCTACTCTGAGCGTTCTTCACACACGGGGACAATCTTTTGCTGGGTTTCTATCCACTGGAGTCCTTCAGTTGTACATCCAAGTGGCCATCTTTTATTTGTGAGCTTGGACCATATGTGGCTATTCAACCATGAAGACCACCACAGATTACCCAATCCTGTGGTCACTCAACACTCGACACACACTCAGTATCCAGCAGGATTCCTGGCTGCTCTCTCCCCCCCCGAGGACTCAGGCCATCTGGTTATCCAAATTTAAAATATTTAGCTCTGCTCAATCAAGGGACCAAATTGGCTTTTCTTCCTAGTCCACTTTGATTTGCATGAAAAGTCAGTTGCGTGTCACACAAGAGCTGTACAATGAAAAGGGCGAGGTCAGAGGCAGGCCCAACTCTGATTTGTAGTTATAATGGGATCAATTCTCACATACGTAGGTTGACTGGTGTCTGAAGAGGCCGAGATGTGAAGCTTCATTCTCACCTTGTTTTAAATGCGTTGTTAACTATCGCCTTCAAATTTATGCGGTCCCCAACTTGTGAGGGTCCCCTGAAGTGGAACATGTCAATGGTTTTCAGCACTGGATGCTCCTTGCAGAAACGGCTACAAACATAATTAGGCAAAAATAAATAATTAAAGTTTCATTTAATGAGTGAAAATTTAGCTGAAGATTAGTAAAATTCATGGAATGTAACAATTCTGCCATCCATTCACCTTTTCCAATTAGTACTACAGTTTTACTTCAACAGGGACGTTTAGTTTCCAGGAGGAATATATTCAATAAAACAGAATTTTGATGTGAACACTGCCATTTCTATGCAGGGCTGTGCTCAGCATTACACACCAATACCCTAAATCCAGTAGCCACAGGCAGATCACTGAGAAGTCCCAGTTTAAGGCTCTGTCCCTTTGCAAACTCCCCCAAAATAGTGAACAAGATACCTAGAAAATTCATCAATTTAAGTGAATAGTTAATTATTTAGCTGGATATGTGGAGCTGTGGCTTTGTTCGATTTAAAAGACAAAGTCAAGGAGGTAAGTGGTTAATTTGTGTCACAAGTCAGCTTACATTAACACTGCAATGAAGTTACTGTGAAAATGCCCTAGTCGCCACACTCCAGCACCTGTTCGAGTGCACTGAGGGAGAGTTTAGCATGGCCAATCCACCTAACCTGCATGTCTTTGGATTGCGAGACGAAACCAGACCATCCAGAGGAAACCCACGCAGACACGGGGAGAATGTGCAAACTCCACACAGACAGTCACCCAAGCCGGGAATTGAAACTGGGCTCCTGGTGCTGTGAGGCAGCAGTGCTACCCACTGTGCCTCCCTGCCACCCCATCTGGTGTATTACTAAATCATACAGACTAGAAGATTGCAGGTTTGAATCCTGGGGTATGTAATGTTAGCTGATTTCAGCAAGCACAGCAATTCTTTTATCATTTGACATTATCATCCCTGGATAAGGCTGAGGGGAGAAACAATTTTTATGATCCCTGCAGAGAGCTATAACTTTTAAAGAGAAATTCAAACTTCTAGGTATTTGCTGAAAGAATATGGCAAAATTTCACACTTTTAAACCTTTGACTCTAACATATGACTAAAAAATACTATTGACTAAACATAATTTTCTTTTGGCAGCTTATACTTTAAACTATGTTAGTAAACATTCTTTATGACTTATGTCCATAAAAAAATAAAGTTTTTATCACAAAAGGTTTACGTTTGTTCCCAGCTTCCACTGGGTTGTTTCCTTTTTACATTCCCAGCTGAGGGATTTTTAATCCCAGAACTGGTTTTCACTGTAAGTGCTATGCAATAGACTCCTTCCTATATTACCAAGCTAGGTGAATCTTCCAGCCTCCTGTAACACCTTACAAACTTGGTCTTCAATCTGATTCCAAATTCTCACTTGTGTTCTATGTGATGAACATAAGAACAGAACATTAAGCATTTTCTCTGCTTAAGGTGCAGACCTGGCTGATTCCATTTTGTGTTCTCTCCTTCTCAGTTGGCTGCAGACCACAAGACAAGACTGCAACTGCTGTCTGTCTGTGACATGCCCAGGTTAATGAGGAAGCCTGCAACCTAAAAATCGCTTGCTCACGCTTTTCCCCATTTGCTCTGTATCCACGCTGAATCTGAGAAAGGTGTAGATAGTTTGAGTCATGTTGAGATCAAAAAGAAGGCGGTATTGGGGTTCTTGAGAAAAATTAAGGTAGACAAGTCCCCAGGGCCTGATGGGATATATCGCAAAATATGAGAGAGGCAAGGGACCTTGAGAGAAATCTTTGTATCTTCACTGGCTTCAGGGAAGGTCCCAGAGGATTGGAGAATAACCAATGTTGTTCCTTTGTTTAAGAAGCATAGCAAGAATAATCCAGGTAATTACAGGCTGGTGAGCCTTACGTCAGTGGTAGGGAAATTATTGGAGAGGATTCTTCGAGACAGGATTTACTCCCACTAGGAAATAAGTGGACGTATTAGCGAGAGGCAACATGGTTTTGTGAAGGGGAGGTCATGTCTCACTAACTTGATCGAGTTTTTCGAGGAAGTGATGAAGATGATTGATGAGGGTAGGACAGTGGGTGTTGTCTACATGGACTTCAGTAAGGCGTTTGACAAGGTCCCTCATGGCAGACTGGTGCAGAAGGTGAAGTCGCATGGGATCAGAAGTGAGCTGGCAAGGTGGATACAGAACTGGCTCGGTCATAGAAAGAAGTCTCACAACACCAGGTTAAAGTCCAACAGGTTTATTTGGTAGCACAAGCCACAAGCTTTCGGAGCGCTGCCCCTATAAAGGCAGCGCTCCGAAAGCTTGTGGCTTGTGCTACCAAATAAACCTGTTAGACTTTAACCTGGTGTTGTAAGACTTCTTACTGTGCTTACCCCAGTCCAACGTCAGCATCTCCACATCATCGGTCATAGAAGACAGAGGGTAGCAGTGGAAGGGTGCATTTCTGAAATGTGACAAGTGGCATTCCTCAGGGGTCAGTGCTGGCACCTTTGCTGTTCGTAGTATATATAAATGATTTGGAAGAAAATGTAACTGGTTTGATTAGTAAGTTTGCGGATGACACAAAGGTTGGTGGATTTGCGGATAGCGATGAGGACCATCAGGGGATACAGCAGGATACAGATTGGTTGGAGGCTTGGGCGGAGAGATGGCAGATGGAGTTTAATCTGGACAAATGCGAGGTAATGCATTTTGGAAGGTTTAATAAAGATAGGAAATATACAGCAAATGGCAAAACCCTTAAGAGTATTGATTGGCAGAGGGATCTGGGTGTACAGGTACACAGGTCACTGATAGTGGCAACGCAGGTGGAGAAGGTAGTCACGAAGGCATACGGCATGCTTGCCTTCATTGGCTGGGGCACGGAGTTTAAAAATTGGCAAGTCATGTTGCAGCTTTATGGAACCTTAGTTAGGCCGCACTTGGATTATAGTGTTCAATTCTGGTCACCACACTACCAGAAGGATGTGGAGGCTTTGCGAGGGTACAGAAAAGATTTACCAGGATGTTGCCTGGCATGGAGGGCATTAGCTATGAGGAGAGGTTGGTTTGTTCTCACTGGAATGATGGAGGTTGAGGGGTGACCTGATAGAAGTCTACAAGATTATGAGGGGCATGAACAGAGTGGAGAGTCAGAAGCTTTTTCCCAGGGTGGAAGAGTCAATTACTAGGGGCATAGGTTTAAGGTGCGAGGGGCAAGGTTTAAAGGAGATGTACGAAGTTTTTTACACAGAGGGTGGTGGGTGCCTGGAACTCGTTGCTGGGTGAGGTAGTGGAAGCGGATACAATAGTGAGTTTTAAGCGGCGTCTGGACAAATACATGAATAGGAGGGGAATAGAGGGATATGGTCCCTGGAAGGGTAGGGGGTTTTAGTTCAGTTGGGCAGCATGGTCGGTGCAGGCTTGGAGCCGAAGGGCCTGTTCCTGTGCTGTAATTTTCTTTGTTTTTTGTTCACGCAGAAATATTAATTCGTTATATTTGATCTCAACTCCCTCTCATCTTAGAAGTAAAGGAATACTGTTTACAGTTTAATAGCTATAACGCCTTCCTTGGACTGTGGTCTATCCATGGGATACTCAGTACCTGCTGCCAATATTTCCAAGTATAAATACCCTGCATTTGCCTCTCAATAAGACAATGAGTCTTCTTCAGATTGCTAACAATTAAACCACCCAGGCTTACTGTCTGGCAGACTCGAGCAGAGGTCTTGTAGTCCCTTTCACTTACCCTATATTTAAAGTTACAGCCTCAAATTGTAGTAATCTTATAAGGCAATTTTATTGACCTCACAACTGTAACACAATCATCCAGGGTTCCCACTCCAGATTGCTATCCAGTGGCTGCTGTTGGAGAATGGACAGAATCAGACTCAACTGAAAATGCCCAAACAAACACACTGAGGAGCAAAGGCAGAAAATGGTGGAAATACTCAGCTGACCAGACAGAATCTCTGGAGAGGAAAAACATAGGTTAATGTTTCAGATCGATCTCCTTTCACCTGAACTGGGAAAAGTTACAAATGCAATAGGTTTTAAGCAAGAGAACGTGAGGAGGAGAGCGTCCCTGAAATGTTACCCCTGAAATGTTACCCCTGCTTCTTCCTCCACACACGTTGACTGAACTGCTGATTATTTTCAGCATTGTTGATATTGGAAAGTAAAACGAAGGAGGTGCCAGTTTACACAGAATGTCTAGTCTATTACTGTCACAAGTAAGCTTACATTAACACCGCAATGAAGTTATTGTGAAAATCCCCGAGTCGCCACACTCCGGTGCCTGTTCAGGTACACGGAGGGAGAATTTAGCATGGCCAATGCACCTAACCAGCACATCTTTCAGACTGTGGGAGGAAACCGGAGCACCCTGGGGAAACCCACGCAGACACGGGGAGAACGTGCAGATTCCACACAGACAGTGACCCAAGCCAAGAATTGAATGCGGATTCCTGGCACTGTGAGACAGCAGTGCTAAACCCTGTGCCACCATGCCGCCCGTGAATGCTCCATGTATCAGGATGGAGGGATTATCACTGCTGGAGAAACAACAATACAACAATCTACACGGGTGGCACCGTGGTCAGGGCTATTCCAGTGCTCTCTTGGTCAGCCTCCTCTTCTGCACCCTCTTCGAGTTGCATTTCACTCAATCCCACACCAATTTGTACTTGCTCATGATCTCAGTCACTGATCTCAGTCAAAGATCCCCAGTCCTCCAATACCCTGTGTTTAAACCCCATCAAAACCTTGCATCTCCCTATCTCTTTCCTTACTCTACAATCCCCATTCCTGAACTCTCCTCTTCCACCTATTATTTGCCAGCTGTGCTTCAAGATGCTGAATTTTCCACTTTATTGAATTCCCTTTCCCCTGACCCTTCGTCATTCTCCTTCTTAAACTGCACGTCAATATTCATAATCTCTGCCATTATTTTTAGGAGTTAAATGAGGTGCTCTGATGACATTTTTTAAAGATTTGCACCGAATGCAACATTCTTGAGTGGCGAATGTTGTTCCTCTGTTTAAGAAAGGGAATAGAAATGACCCTGGTAATTATTGACCGGTTAGTCTTACTTCGGTGGTTGGTAAATTGATGGAAAAGGTCCTTAGGGATGGGATTTACGACCATTTAGAAAGATGCGGATTAATCCGGGATAGTCAGCACGGATTCGTGAAGGGCAAGTCGTGCCTCACAAATTTGATTAAATGTTTTGAGGAGGTAACTAAGTGTGTTGATGAAGGTAGGGCAGTTGATGTCATATACATGGATTTTAGTAAGGCTTTGATAAGGTCCCCCATGGTCGGCTTATGATGAAAGTAAGGAGGTGTGGGATAGAGGGAAAGTTGGCAGATTGGATAGGTAACTGGCTGTCTGATCGAAGACAGAGGGCGGTGGTGGATGGAAAATTTTCGGACTGGAGGCAGGTTGCTAGCGGAGTGCCACAGGGATCAGTGCTTGGTCCTCTGCTCTTTGTGATTTTTATTAATGACTTAGAGGAGGGGGCTGAAGGGTGGATCAGTAAATTTGCTGATGACACCAAGATTGGTGGAGTAGTAGATGAGGTGGAGGGCTGTTGTAGGCTGCAAAGAGACATAGATAGGATGCAAAGCTGGGCTGAAAAATGGCAAATGGAGTTTAACCCTGATAAATGTGAGGTGATTCATTTTGGTAGGACTAATTTAAATGTGGATTACAGGGTCAAAGGTAGGGTTCTGAAGACTGTGGAGGAACAGAGAGATCTTGGGGTCCATATCCTCAGATCTCTAAAGGTTGCCACTCAAGTGGATAGAGCTGTGAAGAAGGCCTATAGTGTGTTAGCTTTTATTAACAGGGGGTTGGAGTTTAAGAGCCGTGGGGTTATGCTGCAACTGTACAGGACCTTGGTGAGACCCCATTTGGAATATTGTGTGCAGTTCTGGTCACCTCACTATAAGAAGGATGTGGAAGCGCTGGAAAGAGTGCAGAGGAGATTTACCAGGATGCTGCCTGGTTTGGAGGGTAGGTCTTATGAGGAAAGGTTGAGGGAGCTAGAGCTGTTCTCTCTGGAGCGGAGGAGGCTGAGGGGAGACTTAATAGAGGTTTATAAAATGATGAAGGGGATAGATAGAGTGAACGTTCAAAGACTATTTCCTCGGGTGGATGGAGCTATTACAAGGGGGCATAACTATAGGGTTCATGGTGGGAGATATAGGAAGGACATCAGAGGTAGGTTCTTTACGCAGAGAGTGGTTGGGGTGTGGAATGGACTGCCTGCAGTGATAGTGGAGTCAGACACTTTAGGAACATTTAAGCGGTTATTGGATAGGCACATGGAGCACACCAGGATGATAGGGAGTGGGATAGCTTGATCTTGGTTTCAGATAAAGCTCGGCACAACATTGTGGGCCGAAGGACCTGTTCTGTGCTGTACTGTTCTATGTTCTATGTTCTGTGCTGTACCATTCTCTGATTGCGTTCTGTTTAGATTCTGCAAGCCTCCTTTAAATAGAGAGCTGTCTCCATCTGGTGGACAATGTCAGTAATACCTAATCCATTAAAAACAACAGGATAACGGCAGGAATAACAGGAAACTAGCAATCGAGGGCCACCTAATGTTTTGGAAATCATAGTTTCTCCAGTTTCCCACAAAGCTTTCTATGTAATAACTCACTAGCTTACTCATTATTCCAAAGATCCCTAAAACATTTCCATGCAGAATTTACCTTCCAAAATATCACAGAATCACAGAAAGTTACAGCACATTCGGCCGATCCTGTCTGTACTGGCTCACTTCAGAAGCAATTAGCTTCGTGCCATTCCCCCGCCTTCTCTCCATAGCCCTTCACGTTCTTCTTTTTTCAGATAGCAATTCAATTCCCTCTTGAATGCCTTGTTTGAAACTGTCTCCAGCACACACTCAGGCAGCGTATTCCAGATCCTAACCACTCGATGCATGAAAAAGTTTTCCTCTTGTTGCCTTTGCTTCTTTTGCTATTTCCTAAAGCGTGGCGCCCAGAATTAGGCACAATACTCCAGTTGAGGCTGAACCAGCGTTCCATACAAGTTTAACATAACATTCTTGCTTTTGGGCTTTATGCCCCAATTAATAAAGCTTAGGATGCTGTATGATTTATTAACCGCCCTCTCAACCTGTCTAGCCATCTTCAATGATTTATGCACATATACAGCCAGGTCCCTCTGCTCCTGAACCCCTTTAGAATTGCCCCCCTTTTTAAAATATTGTCTCCCTGCATTCTTCCTATCAAAATTAATCTCTTTGCGTTTCTCTGCATTGAATTTCATCTGCCACTTGTCCACTCATATCACCAACCTGTCTATGTCCTTTTAAAGTTCCACATGATTCACTAACATTCACAATGCTTCCAAGTTTTGTATCATCTGCAAATTTTAAATTTGTGCCCAAGGTCCAGGTCATTAACACATATCAGGAAGAGCAGGAATCTGATCATCGACCCCTGAGGGACTCCACTATAAACTTTTCTCCAGTCTGAAAAACACGCATTAACCACTACTCTCTGTTTCTTGTGATTCAGCCAATTCTGTACCCATGTTGCTACTGTCCCTTCTATTCCATGAGCTCTAACTTTGTGCACAAGTCTGTTGCACGGCACTTTATCAAATTCCTTTTAGACATCCACGTACACCTACATCAACAACAGCATTAACCTCACTAACTCACTCCTGTCAGATCCAGAACCGCAGAGGTGATTTATTTTCCGAATTCCCATCCTTGTATTCATTTCCTGGTGAATTGCTTGTCCTGGTGCTCACCGTTAGTTATTAGGGGATGGGATGGGGGAAGGAAAAGTAACAGTGTGAGGGAGGAGAACTTAGTGGTTCAGTGAAGGGAAAGTGGATAAGGGACAAGGAACGATATGGTAATTATAGGAAATCATTGAAATGGAGGTGAACAAATAGGCAGACGCAGTCCATGCGAAAGGAAGGTGATCAGGAGGGGCAAACAGCACGTGATCTGATATAGCCAAGAGAGGGATTGGAATGCACTAACCATGTTACAAAAAGAAAAGGCCAGGAAAGCAGCTTCTGGATCGCAATGGTACACAAAATGACGCAGTAATGGGATCGCAAGGAACATGGAACTTGGATTAGACACTGGCTCAATGGAAGAACTGATGTGGAGATGCCGGCGTTCACACGACACACAACAGCGCAGAGTCGCTGAGCAGAAACTGATAGCCAAGTTCCGCACACATGAGGACGGCCTAAACCGGGATGTTGGATTTATGTCACATTATCAGTAACCCCCACAGCTTGCCTCCTGGGCTTGCAGAATCTCACTAGCTGTTCTGTCTGGAGACAATACACATCTCTTTAACCTGTGTTTAATGTTCCCTCCACCCACATTGTCTGTACCTTTAAGACCTGGCTGGTTGTAGGGATTCGCATTCTAAATCAGTATTCTGCAACTTGATTTTGTGTCTGTTTGCACTGGTTGAGAGCACATTTCCACTCCATCTGACGAAGGAGCAGTGCTCCAAAAGCTTATGGTATTTGCTACCAAATAAACCTGTTGGACTTTAACCTGGTGTTGTGAGACTTCTTTCAATGGAAGAAGCCAGAGAGTGGTTGTGGAGGATTGCTTCTCTGAGTGGAGGCCTGTGAGTAGTGGTGTGCCGCAGGGATCGGTGTTGGGTCCATTGTTGTTTGTCATCTATATCAATGATCTGGATGATAATATGGTAAATTGGATCAGCAAATTTGCTGATGATACAAAGATTGGAGCTGTAGCGGACAGTGAGGAAGGTTTTCAAAGCTTGAAGAGGGATTTGGACCAACTAAAAAAATGGGCTGAAAAATGGCAAATGGAATTTAATGCAGACAAGTGTGAGATATTGCACTTTGGAAGGACAAACCAAAGTAGAACGTACAGGGTAAATGGTGGGACTCTGAAGAGTGCAGTTGAACAGAGGGATCTGGGAATACAGGTACAGAATTCCCTAAAAGTGACGTCACAGGTGGATAGGGTCGTAAAGAATGCCTTTGGTACATTGGCCTTTATAAATCGGAGTATCGAGTATAAAAGTTGGAGTGTTATGGTAAGGTTACATAAGGCATTGGTGAGGCCGAATTTAGAGTATTGTGCACAGTTTTGGTCACCTAGTTACAGGAAGGATGTAAATAAGGTTGAAAGAGTACAGAGAAGGTTCACAAGGATGTTGCCGGGACTTGAGAAGCTGAGTTACAGAGAGAGATTGAATAGGTTGGGACTTTATTCCCTGGAGCGTAGAAGAATGAGGGGAGACTTGATAGAGGCGTATAAGATTTTGATGGGTATAGAGTGAATGCAAGCAGGTTTTTTCCACTGAGGCTAGGGGAGAAAAAAACCAGAGGGCATGGGTTAAGGGTGAAAGGAGAAAAGTTTAAAGGGAATATTAGGGGGGGCTTCTTCACGCAGAGAGTGGTGAGAGTGTGGAATGAGCTGCCGGATAAAGTGGTAAATGCGGGGTCACTTTTAGCATTTAAGAAAAACTTGGACGGGTTCATGGATGAGAGGGGTGTGGAGGGATATGGTCCAAGTGCAGGTCAGTGGGACTAGGCAAAAAATGGTTCGGCACAGACAAGAAGGGCCAAAAGGCCTGTTTCTGAGCTGTAATTTTCTATGGTTCCATGGTTCTATGGGGAAACAGGGTGGGATGTCGTTGTGATAGTGGATGCAAGGTGAAGAGCAAGGAATAGAAGGGGTGGGAGGGGGAGTCATGCAGTCTGATTAAATTGCAGGGCATTTAAGGGGCATAAGGGGCAAAAGTAGGTGTATTAGAGAATGCATTAGAGGCAATGTGGTGATGGAGCGTGAGAGCAAAAGCATGTTGAAAAGTCATAATATCACTAAGGGGAGGTAGTGGGTGAAACAGGATTTCAGGGCACACAGACAGTCTGTCTCACTGTGATTACAGACAATATAGCTCAATTCTTCCCATACTTTCCCCACAGCCAACCTGCACCCAGACTACCTTCCTACACGCCCAGCCACCTCAAAACAAATCTATACCCAACAAGTGGACCCCTCGCTGTGCCTGATGTCTCCCCACAACAATTTTCGGGCCTATTATATTATCTCAGTCCTACATCCACCCTCTAACCACCACTTAACCATTGCACTTTCCACAACACCACATCGCCTCCCACCCAAAAGCAAAAAAGAAGTAGCTGTGAAGGGAAAAACAGAGAGGCAAGCAACAGTAGAGAGAAACTGCGACTTCTTCCATCACCATCCATAGTTATATCCTGTCTGACTGAGGGGGTTGGTTTAGCTCAGTTGCCTGGACAGCTTATTCTTGATGCAGAGTGACACCAACAGCACAGGTACAATTCCTGTACCAGCTGAGGTTATTCATGAAGGTCCACCTTCTCAATCTTGCCCCTCACCTGAGGTGTGATGACCCTCAAGTTAAAATCAGTCAGCTCTCTTCTTCAAAGTGGAGAGAAGCTTTGGTCATTTGGAATTATGGTGACTTTACCTTCACCTGTCTGGCTGGTAGGCCAGGCCACCACAGATGGTGGGAACAGTTGGGAGAGTCTCCAGGCTCAGTGAAGTCTCCTGGTATCAGATCAAAGATGGGCAAAGATGGGTAAGACGCAGCATAGGTTCATGAAGGGCAGGTCATGTTTGACTAATTTGGTGGAATTCTTTGAGAACATTACATGTGCAGTGGACAGTGGGGAATCTGTGGATGTGGTGTATCTGGATTTTCAGCAGGCATTTGACAAGGTGCCGCACCAAAGACTGCTACATAAGATAAAGGTGCACGGTGTTACGGGTAATGTATTAGCATGGATAGAGGATTGGTTAACTAACAGAAAACAAAGAGCGGGGGTAAATGGGTGCTTTTCTGGTTGGCGATCAGTGACTAGTGGTGTGTCTCAGGGATCAGTGTTGGGATCGCAATTGTTTACAATTTACATAGATGATTTGGAGTTGGGGACCAAGTGTAGTGTGTCAAAATGACACTAAGATGAGTGACAGAGCAAAGTGTGCAGAGGACGTTGAAAGTCTGCAAAGGGATATAGATAGTCTAAGTGAGTGGGCGAGGGTCTGGCAGATGGAGTACAATGTTGGTAAATGTGAGGTCATCCATTTTGGTAGGAATAACAGCAAAATGGACTATTATTTAAATGGTAAAAAATTGCAGCATGCTGCTGTGCAGACGGACCTGGGTGTCCTTGTTCAGGAATCTCAAGGAGTTGGTTTGCAGGTGCAGCAGGTAATTAAGAAGGCAAATGGAATTTTGTCCTTCATTGCTAGAGGGTGGAGTTTAAAAACAGCGAGGTTATGTTGCAGCTGTATAAGGTGCTGGTGAGGCCACACCAGGAGTACTGTGTACAGTTTTGGTTTCTTTACTTGAAAAAGGATATACTGGCACTGGAGGGGGTGCACTAGGAGATTCACTAGGTTGATTCCGGAGTTGAGAGGGTTGGCTTATGAGGAGAGATTGAGTAGACTGGAGCTATACTCATTGGAATTCAGAAGAATGAGGGGAGACCTTATAGAAACATATAAGATTATAAAGGGAAGTTGTTTCCACTGGCGGGTGAAACTAGAACTAGGGGACATGGCCTCAAAATAAGGGGGAGCAGATTTAGAGCTGAGTTGAGGAGGAACTTCTTCACACAAAGGGTTGTGAATCTGTGGAATTCCCTGCCCAGTGAAGCAGTTGAGGCTACCTCATTGAATGTTTTTAAGGCAAGGATAGATAAATTTTTGAACAGTAAAGAAATTAATGGTTATGGTGAACGGATGGGTAAGTGGAGCTGAGTCCATGAAAAAAATCAGCCATGATCTTATTGAATGGCGGAGCAGGCTCGAGGAGCCAGATGGCCTACTCCTGCTCCTCGTTCTTATGTTCTTATGGACAAAGAAATCTGTTGATTACCAGAAACCGCCCTCCCTCAGCTGATGAGTCAGCGCTCCCTGTGTTGAACACTAATTGGACCGATCACTCAGAGCATCAAGGGCACAAAATGTACTCAGGTGGGGACTTCAATTTCCATCACCAAGACTGGCTTGGTAGCAGCACCACAGACCGAGCTGGCCAGGTCCTAAAGGACATATCAAGCAGACAGGGCCTGTGGCACGTAGTAAGAGAACCAACTTGAAGGAAAAACCTAGTGGGCCTTGTCACAGGCACTTTTATTTATGACAATATATTGAGAATAACCATTGCACAGTCCTTGTGAAGATAAAGTCCCATCTTCACAATTAAAACACTCTCCATTGTGTTATGTGGCGCTACCAGCTCAACTGGGGATCCATGAGGCGCTGTGGAATTGCACTCACCTCAATCTGTAACCTCATGGCCCGGCACATCCCCCACTTTATCATCACCATCAAGACGGTGGCCGAACCCTGGTTCAAAGAGTGCAGGAGGGCATGCCAGGGGCAGGCATCAGGTATACCTAAAAATGAGATGCCAACCTGGGGAAGCTACAAGAGCGGACCAAATGCATGCTAAACAGTGGAAGCAGCTTGTTACAGAAAGAGCTAGGTGACCCCGTAACTAACAGATCAGATCAAGGCTCTGCAGTCCTGCTACATCCTGGAGGCCCCAGAAAGATCCCCATCTTCAATGCAAGGAGAGCCCAGCACATCAGTAGGGAGATCACAGAGCCTCCACTCCTCAGGATAAATCCTCTACCAGCTGATTTTCAGTTCTCTGCACTGCCAAAGAGATGCTTTACGCTTAGGAGGAACAGATGAAAATCCATCCCATACACTCCAAATTCACGTCAGCACAACATAGACTGATAATTGTATCTAAATACCTATATTTTCCTATCTATAAACAAATATCTATCTGGTGCACATTTTATTTGCTTATCACACTTCCTGCATCTCGATCTGGCTCCCTTTACCACACTGCATTTGCAAAGCTCTTGTAGTTGATTCATAATTTACATTCATAAAGTAGCTGTGAATTATAGCTTTACAGGTAACCCAGTACCTGTCAGCAAGTAATAAGCTGCAACGAAAACTGCCAATTGAAAAAATTACCAATCAAAAATGGGAGGTCATTGAATAACAGAAGGGAGAAGGTCAAATATTCAATTCAATGAAAATATTTTTTAAAGTCATTTTATGCTATCTTCAGAGTCTGATCACTGAAATGATTACAGTGTGGGGTAGGGAAGCGGGTCAGTAAGAGAAACATTCTTCATCCTTATTGAAGTTGCAGTGCTCTGGTGGTAGCTCACTACAGAGCAGCACGAGTGGGAAGCTGTAACCAGGGCTCCAGCTGACCAGCTAACAGCCTATGAAAGAAGGGACAGCAAACAAACACAATAGAGATCTGACCTTGCTGAGATTGCAGCAACGCTCTCCATCCAAGCCATGATCTGTCCTCCGAAAGTGTTACTCTGGTGATTGGCATGAGGTGGTAGGACAAGCTCGATGCTCTCTACCCTGGTCTTCCCGGCTGGAACTGCACTCTGCCATTCTTCACCATTCGGCTCTGGTTTAATAAACACATTTCACATGTAAACCATATCTCAGCTTTTCACTTAAAGACCAGCTCAGGGCATCCTAGCCCTGCAATTCAGATCCATGCGAGCAACCACTGGAATAAACTTGTACAAGAAGGGTTGATCAAGTTCCTTACTCCAGTGACAAAGCTACATTAGTTATTATTTTAACTAGTTCATATTACAAATTCTGGCGCCAGACTAGAGACCTGTTCCGGGAATTACTAGCTATGGAAACAGGGAAAAATCTGTCTTAGTGCGGGAAGAGAATTGGAATATTGCAAATTCACTTCTTGTCACAAGTCCTCCGAGTACAAACTGACTTACTCAGCTTAGTGAGTAGCTCCCACAGTTCGAGATGCACGAGGGAGACAAAGTTCTCCATTCTCTCCTGCCCACAGGCAATAGAATTGTCAATTTAAATGCCTGCTCACACATGTGCACAATTCAATTAAATAAAAATGCTGAAGAATCGGACAGTTAACCATCTTCTGATGAAACAGGGCATCACAGAGAATGTGTCATCAGCACTAAGTAACTCCTGTCATGATGTGGAGATGCCGGCGTTGGACTGGGATGGGCACAGTAAGAAGTCTCACAACACCAGGTTAAAGTCCAGCAGGTTGATTTGGAACCACTAGCTTTCAGAGCGCTGCTCCTTCATCAGGTGAGTGAAGGAGCAGTACGCCGAAAGCTCATGATTCCGAATAAACCTGTTGGACTTTAACCTGGTGTTGTGAGACTTCTTACAGACGCCTGTCACAACATACCTCTTCACTGCCTCTCACCTCTGTATTAAGAAGATTTTATTAATGGTTAAATGGGTTTGTTTTTTTCATGGATTTCTTCTCTGGTGCAGAGATTTAGGCCGGAATTTTACCGTCCCGCCTGCCACAGGAATCGGAGCGGGTGAGGGGCGGACAATGGGAGGGTCCGTTGACCTCGGGTGGGATTTTACGGTTTTGGGACGAGCAAGGCCATAAAATCCTGCTCTTAGAATTTTCTTTTTTTTTAAACTGCATAACACAGCCAGAGACAATAAAGGAACTCATCTCAGGAATTTGATCGCACAGAAAGTCCTGGAGAAAACGGAAATGAAGTATCACACTATTGTTTTTTTGTGCATGTTTGATTCCCAGAACAGTCAAAATAGTGCCAATTCTCAAACTGGAAAAGCTCCAGACTGAGGAATTCCTCTGCTCTGAATAAAGGAATCAAACTGGGAAATTCCTGTGCCTCTCTCATTGCAGAGATGAAAGAGAAAACAGAGGTGGACCTAATCCTCATAGCTGAGGAAATGAGAAAGAGTGAGAGACAGAGAGAGAGAGATAATGAATGTGGAGCAGAGAGAGGGAGTGAGAATGAATCTGAGGTAGAGAGAGAGGGATAATGAGTGAGAGAGAGAGAGAGAGTAAATGTGGGATAGGGAGGAAAAGAGAGAGAGAGAAAGTGATCAAAAATATGAATTTCAATTCAAAATTCCATACATCTCTTCAGTTGAAAGCTTCATATTATTTACTGTGAAATAAACTGATATTTAACAACAAGAAACAGTTCTGTCAGATGTCACTTACCCATCTTGAGGAGAGAAGAAAAGGTAGCAAGAAACAAGAGAGAGAGGGGTAAAGTGTAAGCTGTTTCGATTAAGTAATGAGTGCTTTCTGATTTATCAGAGTCGGCAGTGACATCACCCAACAGGAAACCATATGAACCACATTCTGTGCTGACCAGTTTCTGTCTCAAATTGGATCTGGATTCCTTCTGAAAATCTCTGTTGTGCTACAAACTCATATTCTCCGGTTAGCTCAAAGCACCGCTCCAAAGTGGCCATTTTCCATCATTGGGCTTGCGTTGTCAGGCTATTTGGCTGTGGTGGGCATCACAGCTGACTGACTCAGTTTGATCAATCAAAGCTGAGTGCCAAATTACTAAGCAAATGGTGATTTACTTCCCATTTGTACTATCACGCACAATACTTCAGGCCATCGTTAATGAGGATTGCATTCAGATACTAAACTAAAAGTTAAGTCATAGGTTAGCAAGGTCATTAAAAAAGCAACAAAGCCCTAGGCTTTACTTCTAGAGGGATGGAATTGAAAAGTAGGAAAGTTATACTGAACCTTGGTTAGACCGCGCTGAAAATATTGTATGCAGTTCCAGTTACTATATTATAAAAGAATATAGAGGCACTGGAGAGGGTGCAGAAACAAGGATTTACAAGGATGATACCTGAAACATATGGAGATATATACACAGAACGAATCGACAGGCTGGGTCTCTTCTCTCTTGTAAAAAGGTGGCTGAGGGGTGACCTAATAGGAGTGTTTATAATTCTGAAAGATTTTGATTGAGTGGGCAGAGAGAGAGCGTTTCCATCCGTGGGGAAGAGCAAAACTAGAGACCATCAAAAAAGATAGTCACCAAGAAATCCAGTAGGGAATTCAGAAGCAATATCTTACCCAAAGAGTGGTGAGAATGTGGGTGAAGTGAAAAGTATAGATGTATTCAAGAGGAAACTAGACAAGCATTGTTACAACAGTAGATTCAGATGATTAAAGATGGGAGGAGGCTAAATTGGAACATTAACACTGGCATGGGCTGGTTAGGTCGTACATCCTATGGAGGTGATGCAAATCCAACATTTTTGAATAATCTGGGCTGAGTGGATGACAACTATAAAGGCTGCTATTCTGTACATTACTTTTTTAGTCCACCATTAAGATTGCATGTGGAGCAGGGGCAGGGAGAGAACAAAATGACTACCATCTTGAATTGTACTGGAGGAGACCAGATCTTTGATGGTTTCCAGGTGGTGTAACCTCATCCGGCGCCGTTCAGCAGCAATGCTGTACTCCATCTGCTCTTCAGAGGTTCTGGGAACCATAGGCTTCAGCTGAACCTGGCAAGAAATGGATATTTACATTAATGAATTAAACGTTGAAAAAAGATTATCCTTTCTAAAATTCTTTCACAGGATCTGTGTGTCACAGGTTAGGCCAGTATTTATTGCCCATCCCTAATTGCCCTCGAGAAGGTGATGGTGAACTGCCTTCTTGAACCGCTGAAGTCCATGTGATGTAGGTACACCCACCGTGCTGTTAGGGAGGAAGTTCTAGGATTTTTCACCCAGCGATAGTGAAGGAACGGCGATATATTTCCAAGTCAGGATGGTGAGTGGCTTGAAAGAGAGCTTAAAGGTGGTGGTGTTCCCATGTATCTTCTGCCTTGTCCTTCACGGTGGTAGAGGTCGTAGGTTTGGAAGGTTCTGTTAAGGGAGTTGCTGCAGTGCATCTTGTAGATGGTACACGCTGCTGCCAATACGTCAGTGGTGGAGGGATTAAATGCTTGTGGATGGGGTGCCAATCAAAAGGTCTGTTTTTTCCTGGTTGGTGTCATGCATCCATCCAGACAAATGGAGAGCATTCCATTACATTCCTGACTTGCACCTTGTAGATGGTGGGAAGGCTTCAGGGAATCAGGAGGTGAGTTACTATTTGCAGGATTCCCAGTCTCTGACCTGCTCTTGTAGCCACAGGGCAGAATTTTACGGCCCCTTCCGCCAGCGGAAATTTCCAGTTCCACCAAAGTCAGTGGATATTTGAACGGCTCGCTGCATTTCCCAGCCCCGGCCCCTCCTCGATGGGGTTGTAAAATCCTACCCACAATATTTATATGGCTAGTCCATTCAGTATCTGATCAGTGGTAACCTCCCCAGGATGCGGATAGTGGGGAATTCAGCGATGGTAATGCCATTGAATGTCAAGGGAAGTTGGTTAGGTTCCCTCTTGTTCGAGATGGTCTTTGCCTGGCAGTTGGGTGGTGCTGAAACTACTCAGGAAAAATGATTCAATACATTATTGGGTTCATTTGCCAAATACGATAAAAGTGGCAATGGCAGGCTCCCTCTCTCGATCATTACCTAGTGATCCAGCTAGAAGTCCCCATTAGGACATCTGGTGAGAATGAGATGAAGTTTGAATGTGATGAACCTGGGTGTCAAATAGCCCATCGACATGATCATGAATGGAGAATGCCCAGCTAAACATGGTACAGATGTTGCCTTTGCCCGTGGAACTGTAACACAGGAAAGCAGTCCATACCCACATGCAGAAAGACCTGGATACCCTCCAGCTCGGATTGGTATGTGGTAATTAATGCTTGTGCCACACAAATGCCAGGCAATGACTATATCCAACAAATGAGGATCAGTATGTTTCAGACCAATGAGGAAGGAGGTGTTGTTAGATCCAGTTCTGGGGAATGAGATGGGTGAACTAGATGAAATGCCACTTATGGGGACCACTTATGAGGCACTGATTTCAGTAACGGAAAGTTTAGGATGGCTATGGAAAAGGACATGGGGCAATCCAGGGTGTAAATAGTTGAATTGTGGGAGGGCCACTTTAAATCGGGTGAGAACAGATCTGGCCCAGGTAAATTGGAACCAAAGATTGGCAGCCAAAAATGTAACTGAACAATCTGCTGTCTTTTAAGACGAGGGGGTTTGGGCGCAGTCGAGGTACATTCTCAGGAGGGGGTGATGCTAAGACAAACAAAACAGAGCTTCCAGGATGTTAAAAAAGATAGAGTAAGATGAAGTAGTCAAAGGAAGTTTATGATAGATGACAGGCTGATAATTCAGGTGAAAACCACGTTGAATATAGACATTTCAGAAAAAAATTTAATATGTGAAGCAAAGAGAGAGTATGAGAAGAGGTGGGCAGCTAACATAAAAGGGAATCCCAAAGTCTTTTAAAGGCATCAAATAGTAAAAGGGTGGTAAAAGGAGGACTAGGAATGATTAGAGATCTAAAAAACAGACTTACACATGGAAGAAGAGGATGTGACCGAGGCACTAAATGAGTACTTTACATCGGTGTTTACCAAGAAAGAAGATGTTGCCAAAGCCATCGTGAAAAAGAAGCTTGTGAAGACACTTGATAAGCTAAAACATGATAAAGAGGAGGTACTAAAAAGGCTAGCTGTATTTAAAGTTGGTACGATTCTAAGGATCGGATCGGACTGAGAAGCATCCAAGGATACTGAGAGAAGGGTGGAAATTGTAGAGGTGCTGACCACAATGTTCCAATCCTCCTCTGTTATAGAAGTGGTGCCAGAGGACTGGAGAATTTCAAAAATTACATTCTCGTTCAAAGAAAAGTGCAAGGATAAGACCAGCAACTACAAGCCAGTCAGTTTAACCTCACTGGTGGAAAAGCTCTTAGAGATGATAATTAGGGACAAAATTAACAGTCACTTGGACAAATGTAAATTAATTAAGGAAAGTGAGCACAGATTTGTTAAGCAAAGATAGTGTGCAACTAATTTGATTGAGTTTTTTGATGAGGCAACAGAGTGGATGTTGAGGTTAATGCTATTAATGTGGTGCACACGGACTCGCCCAGTTTGATAAATTGCTCCATAACAGGCTTATCAATGAAGCTGAAGTCTATGGAATAAAAAAGGACTGCAGCAGCATGGATTATGAAGTTGGCTGAGTGACAGAAAATAGTAGTGATGAATGATTGTTTTTTGAACTAGAGGAAGATATATAGTGGAACTCCCCAGAGGTCAGGGTTAGGACTGCTGCTTTTCTTGATCTATATTAATGATCTAGACTTAGATGTACAGGCCACAATTTCAAAACTTGCAGATGACATAAAACTTGGAAGTATTGTGATAGATCTCAGGCTGAGTGGAATGATCAGATGTGTGGCAAATAAAATTTAATGCAGAGACATGTATTGAGATACATGTTGGTGGGAAGAATGAGGAGAGGCAATACAAAATAAAGAATACAATTCTAAAGGGAGTGCAGGAGCAGAGGGACTTGAGGGTATCTGTGCACAAATTGAAAAGATTAGAAGGCAAAGGTATATGAGATCCTGGGCTTTATTAATTGCGGCATAAAGTTAAAAAAAAGCAAGGAAGTTATGGTGAACCTTTATAAAGCACCAGTTCAGCTTCAACTGGAGTATAGTGTCCAATTCTGGGCATTTCACTTCAGGAAGGATATGAAAGTATTAGAGAGCGTGAAGAAAAGTTTTATGGGAATGGGTTCCAAGGATGAGGGACTTTAATTACGTGAATAGATTGGAGAAACTGAGGTTGTTTTTCTTGGAGAA
This sequence comes from Mustelus asterias, assembly GCF_964213995.1. Classification (NCBI taxonomy): domain Eukaryota; kingdom Metazoa; phylum Chordata; class Chondrichthyes; order Carcharhiniformes; family Triakidae; genus Mustelus; species Mustelus asterias. The sequence goes on from NC_135808.1 coordinate 75,602,459, forward strand.
GAAAAGATTGCGAGGAGATTTGATAGAGGTGTTCAAAATCATGGTGGGGTCTGGACAAGGCAGACGGGGAGAAACTTTCCCACTGTTGCAAGGTTGAAACCCAGAGGACACCCATCTAACCACTAGCCAAGGAGCAAGGCTACATGAGGAAAAGCTTTTTATGCAGAGACTGGTTGGGATTTGGAAAGTACTGCCTCCCAGAGTGGGAAGAGGCAGATTCAATTGTGACTTTCAAAGGGAATTGCATTATGACCTGCAGGAAAAGAGATTTGCAGGCTTTAGAATAAAAGTGTAGCAGTGAGACGAGCCAAGTTGCTCTTGTACAGAGCTGGCAAGGACATGAAGGGCTGAATGGCCTTCTTCTATGTTGTAACCATTCTGTGACTCTCCAAATCTAACAATTTCCCCACGACATATATACAGCTTCCCATATCTGATTTCCCTCGGCATAATCATTCTGGGCTTTATCATTGATCAGAAACTGAACTGGATCAGCTATATCAATACTATGGCAACAAGAGCAGGTCAGAGGCTGGGAATTCTGCAGTGACTAATTCACTTCCTGACTCCCTAGAGCCTGTCTACTATCTACAAAGAATAAGTCAGGATGGAATACTCATGAGTGCAGCTACAACAACACTTAAGAAGCTCAACACCATCCGAAACAAAGCAGCCCGCTTGATCAGCACTCCATCTGCCAGCTTTTCAACATTCATTCCTTCCACCATCAGTACACAGTGGCAGCAGTGAGCATTATCTGCAGGATGCACCGTTGCAACTCACTAAGCCTCCTCCAGCAGCAACTTTCAAACAAGCCACCCCTCTCAGCTAGAAGGACAGGAGCAGCAGACCCATGGGAACAACACTACTTGCAAGGTTCCCTCCAAGTCACACGTCTTCCTGACTTGGAACAATATTTCTGTTCCTTCACTGTCCCTGGGTCAAAAATCTGGAACTCCCTCCCTAACAGCACTGTGCCCGAGAACAATACCTATACTCGATGGCCTGCAGTAGATCAAATAGACAGCTCACCACCACCTTCTCAAGGATAATTAAAGATGGGCGATAAATGCCCAGGAATTTTTAAAAAAGATAGCACAGAACCCATAATCAGATTTTCTTGGTTTATAATTCACCTTGTGCCTGCATGTAAAATCCAAGTAAATAATTCTACAGAAAGCAACTTGGGAATTCCATCAAGCAGTCTTGGAGAACAAGAGATTCCTGCCTCTGACTGGAGCTCTGGTTTGTAGTCAGATGCACACTGTTTGACAAATCAACCAAAGAAAAAAGGAACTGGGTGAATCTCTGACATCATTACACTTTGAGTTGTGCTCGATTCATTAACTGCTGATGCCAGTACATCCCATGACAAATGGTGTTTCTTATGAAAGGCTGAGAAACTGTGCGTAACGGTGCTCATTTTTGAGCACCACAAGAGCCCCCAAGCTCCAACATGGCATAGTGCACACACACTTGAGGCGAGTTGCACCGGATGCAATAACAGTGCAGGTATTAGTGTGCATGCACTGGCTATCACGGGAAGTAAGCAGAACTGGCAGATCATGCATCATTCAGTATCCAAAGTTGATTTGATGCCAATGATGCCATTTTGAAGATCTATGTTCTGGTCAATACCCTCGCTTAACCTCACACAGCAGCAGGTAGGACTCTGCCGGCACTATAGTTAAGAAAGCCCACCAACGCCTCTACTTTCTCAGGTGGCTAAGAAAATTCGGCATGTCTGCTATGACTCTCCCCATTTTTTACAGATGCACCATAGAAAGCATCCTTTCCGGATGTATCACAGCTTGGTATGGTTCCCGCTCTGACAAGAAACTACAAAGGGTCATGAACGAAACCCAGTCCATCACGCAAACCAGTCTCTCATCTATTGACTCTGTCTACACTTCCTGCTGCCTCGGTAAAGCAGCCAGCATAGTCAAGGACCCCACGCACCCCGAACATACTCTTTTCCACCTTCTTCCAGTGGGAAAAATATAGAAAAGTTTTAGGTCACGTACCAACCAACTCAAGAACAGCTTCTTCCCTGCTGCTGTCAGACTTTTGAATGGACCTACCTCGGACTAAGTTGATCTTTTTCTACACCCTAGCTATGACTATAACATTACATTCTGCACCCTCTCCTTTCCTTCTCCCCTATGTACTCTACGAACGGTATGTTTTGTCTGTATGGCGTGCAAGAAACAATACTTTTTACTGTATCCCAATACATGTGACAATAATAAATCAAATCAAAATCCTCGTAAGTGCTATTTAAAGGGAGGGTCAAATATATACAGGTTAGCTGTTAGTTAATTTATTTTAGCTGTTGCTATGATTCTACATGTGCTTGGCATTTTCTGTATTTGTTTCAAGTTGCAAAACTCTACAGGGAGTGTGCAGCAGGTGTTGAGGGACTTTTTGTTGACTTCAAAGCTTCTGCACAAACCAGTTGCTCCCAGACATGGATGAACTAATATGAATTCCCCTTCGTATACAGCATGACTTGGAGAATGAACAGACAGGCAGAGTAGGATAAACTGCTGGAAGGGCTCTCAGCAGGAGGTCATATTTACCCAGAGATTCTCCCATCTCAACCTCAGTGAGGAACAACATGTGATGTCTGCCTGTCGCTCACCAAAATCTGCGACCTTGGACTTTCTGCAACTTCCAGTCAGCACAAGGACCACATTGCCAGTGGCTGTGAAGGTGACTGTGAGATAAACTTTTATCTTTCTGGTTCCTTCCAAATTGGAACTGAACGTATTTGCAACATCTCAGTTTGCTGTACGCTGCTGTGTAAGGGATGTTACTAACAGTCTCTATTCAACGAAGGCTAACTACAAACCATTCTTTTTTGTCAGAGAGAAACTGGGGGAGCAAACATGTAGCTTTGCGAGGATTGCAGGCTTTCCCACGGTGCACGTTGCCAATAACTGCAGACACATTGCCTTGCAGGCATATGTCAACCCTGCTCTATACCAGAACAGAAAGGGATTCCATTCTCTCGATATCCAGAGTGTCAAGCTGCTCATCAGGCAGGTTAATGTCCAGTATCCTGGCAGCAAATCATTATACCTTCTTTCTGTGCCAGTCCACTCAGCCAGCTACATTTGAGCCACCTGGACAAACCAAAAGGTGACTAATGGACAACAAGAGTTACCCTCTGACAAATAGAATGAGGACTCTGATGCACACCCCATGCACACATATGCAGCATCATGTTGCCACAAAAAATAAGTTAGTGCAGAAATGTATCTGCCGCTTGGACCACTCTGAAGAAGCCTTATAGAACTGGGAAGAGTGCGCAACCAGATTTTTGGTGGTTGCTGCAGGCTGCATGACTTCACCATCACGTGAGAATAGTCCTTGCCAACAGCTACACAATGAATAGCTGAGAGGAAAAAGGAAGGGACAACATATACAGCACCACTCCAGTTGGGCTGTCCATGAAGAACTCACCTTAGTGTTATACTAGTAACTGCAACCATATCTTCTCTCCGACACTTGGCCACAATGCAAAGATAAAAGCCACTATAAATAAATATCACAAATCAAATTTCTAAATAAACCATGCCATCTTGCACAAAACAATCAATTAATCACCTTTGTGCATTCCCTTACTTTCTATCTTCTTCGTGCTTTTGCCTGTTCTAGTTATCCTACACAATGCTACCCCAGTGGCTACATCAAGGCTGGTGCAAGGCTGCACTTTTTCAGCAGAGGAGACTGCAATGGCTTTCCATGAAGACCTTCTGCAGTTCTGGATCTAGAAGGCCGGCTGTGGGCTGCATCATCTTGACATGAGCAGCAGGGGTCTGGCCTGGCTAGCTGACAGAATGGCAGTGGTGGAGGATATGTGCTGTCTATCTGAGGTTCATGCTCCATAAAGTCACTGCCATTCCTGGAGAGGTGCCAGTTCAGTTTTAGTAATCTGGTGGTGATCAGATTGCTGTGACATCCCACAGATCTCTGTGTAGATGGCATGACAGCAGCATTCAGATATTAGGAGGCTGCTGCTTATGCTGCAATGGAAGCTGCAGCATTGGACATCACATATTGCATCATGGTTGAATCCACAAATGTGTGAACAGAATTGGCCAATGCCTCCATGCTGGGTATGATGGGCTCCAAGCTTTGAACAACCTCCTGTGTCAGGTTGGTGCTGGATGTTTCCACTCTCCTTGGCACTGACCACAGGCTGTCAAGCTTCCCAATGCATCAAGCATTTTGCGTGCATGCTCATAAGTAGTCTTTTGTAGGCTACCCCATTGGAGTCCTCAACTGAGTTCTCTGCTGTGGAACCAGTATGTGTCCTCACTCTCCAGTAAGCTGGCACTCACACATACCTTGCTCTATGCCCTGATTGCAGCACACTTGTGCCTGGTGTCTCACCACCTACAAATGCCACCTTTGATTTCTCCTCTAAGAGACGTGCAGTACTAGTATCTGAGCTGGTCTCTGTGAGTGTGAAATCAAGCGATGGTCCTGTGTCTTCATCATCACTACTTTTTTATTGTTCCTGTACTGCTTGGTCAGGCATGTATCACTTGGGTGTCTGAAAGGAGAGAAACATGTGGGTAAGATTGTGGTGTGGGGAACAAGGGATATTAAGAGGTGGCTGCTTACACTATAAGCAGTTTGTAAATCAGAGAGATTATGAGATAAGCGGGAAGAGGGATATGAGAAAGAGGATTATGAACAAGGATACTGTCAGCTTCAATGGACTCAGCCCCACCAGTGGCCACAACCTTAGACAGTGGGCAAACCAATAATGGTCAGCACCATCTCCTCCATGAGAGTTAGGACACACTGGCATTCACTTGGTTCCTACTACCTCCAGTTATGCACCAACTTGTCCTGCATGACAGGGGAACGTGTCAATGGGCATTGTTTATTCTGTTTAGCTAATGTGGCTGTCGTAGTTGAATAGCTGCCAGTATGTGCAAGCTGTAAAACCTGGACGTGAGGCTTGCAACAATATGAAGTATGTGAGGGTGAAGGCTGTGAATATTATCAATGATAGAGATTGTTAGTATATCATAGAATCATAGAAACCCTACAGTGCAGAAGGAGGCCATTCAGCCCATCGAGTCTGCACCGACCACAATCCCACCCAGGCCCTACCCCCACATATTTACCCACTAATCCCTCTAACCTACGCATCCCAGGACTCTAAGGGGCAATTTTTAACCTGGCCAATCAACCTAACCCGCACATCTTTGGACTGTGGGAGGAAACCGGAGCACCTGGAGAAAACCCACGCAGACACGAGGAGAATGTGCAAACTCCACACAGACAGTGACCCGAGCCGGGAATCGAACCTGGGACCCTGGAGCTGTGAAGCAGCAGTGCTAACCACTGTGCTACCGTGCCGCCCAATATAACTGAAGACGGTATGGTGATTTGATCAGAGTCTGGGGCTGGTGATGCAGCTGGTACATTATGGCATTTGAAGGTATGCTCAGCGACCTTGAACACTCACATGAGATCATTGAACTCCTTGCAGAACTGCATCCACGTCCTTGGGGCATGACCCCTGGCACTGGCAATTCTCTACTCCCTTTTGACCATGAATCTGGGTACAATTCATCCTTTCCACCTCCTCCACAAAGACTCCCGGTGCAACTTCTGAAAATCCCGGAGTCTGCTCTCTTCCCAGTAGTGCCATTCTTCACTCTTTTCCAGGTCAGACTCTCTTCAAGTACAACGCCCAGCACCTGCTGTAGCCACAATGAACCTCCCAATTAAGTGATATGGGTGTTGCTGGCTGGGCCAGTATTTATTGCCCATCCCTAATTGCCTTGATTGAATGGCTTGCATTTAAGAGTCAACCACATTACCTTGGGTCTAGAGTCACATGCTGGCCAGACAAGGAAGGCAGATTTTCTTCCCTAAAAAACATCAGTGAACCAACAATTGGATAATGGTTTCATGGTTCTCATTAGACTTTTAATTCCAGATATTTTTAATGAATTCAAATTTCCATCCGTGATGGGATTTGAACCCAGGACCAAGGGTCTATGGTTTACCAGTCCAGTGACAATACCATTACGCCATCGCTCCCCTTGCTAGTTTATCCAGCTAATCAACAGTGCAGTGGCGCTGGTTGGGTGCATAGATTGTTCATATGAGCAACCAGCATAAAGTTACAGCTGTCTGTATTCCAATCAGCAGATGTGGGCGAGTTGCACATTGTGATCCCTGCACCCACTTCTGGGCACTCTCCAATTTTATCCCCATAACCTTTACACTGAGACACAAGTATACACACCTACATACCTAAAGCCCTGTCGCAAGACCTCTTCATTCCTGTAGTCCAAACTTCTTACAATAAAGGCCAACATGTCATTTATCTTCCTAATTGCTTGCTGTTACCTACATGCCAACTTTCCGTGTTCCTCATACACCAGAGTCTTTCTGAACATCAACATCTACAAGTTTTGCAACTTTTAAGGAATATTCTGCTTTTTTATGCTTACAAGCAAACTGAATAACTTCACGCTTCCCTACATGATACTCCATCTGCCATTTTGTTTCCCACTCACTTAACCTGTCTACATCTCTGTGCAGTTTACCTTTCCACGTCGCTTTGCATCATCAGCAAACTTAGAAAACTTACTCTCGTTTCATCTGAGTCATTGATACAAACAGCAAATGGTTAAGGCCCCAGCACAGATCCTTGCAGCACTCCATTAGTCACAGCTTGAAAATGCCCCCTTTATGGCCACTCTTTGCTTCTTGTCCATTAACCAATCTTCTTTCCATATTACCCCCAACTCCATGAGCCCTCATCTTCCTATGAACATTCTGTGTGGCTGGTATCACTGCTGCTTCTGAGGGACCAATGTTTACTTTGGCTTAGAAAGTGGTTAGCTCTTCCCTTCCTTTTTATACACTTTAAAAAGCTCTCGCAATGTTATATTTCTGGCTAGTTTGGACAAAGTCTATTGTCCAAGTTGAGATTAATTTTACTAAATGTTGGGGCTGTGACTGTGGTAAAGCATCTACGAACTATGTTGGGCAAATAATCTCTTTACAACAATCTGAGGTCCCTATCTGCTTTAAGATGATGACCATCATCCTGGTACCTAAGAAAAACCAAGCCTCAATGGCTATCGGCCGGTGGCTCTGACATCCATCATTATGAAGTGCTTCGAAAGGCATCATGGTGCAAGAGATGAGATCGGATTCCATACAGATCATTGGTAGGTAATATGGGTTGGGCAGTAAGAGTGGTGTTTCATCCAATCCACTGGATTAATTGCTGGGCAAGTTAGGTTAAAATCACCCACAATTAGTCCAATAAAATGCAATTATTCTTCAATAAGGTGAATGTATTTTATTAACTAAAGCTTTGTTTCAGTCACACACAAAGAACACAGTTTTTTAAAAAATTTATCTCAGAATTCACCATCTGTAAGGGGAAGTGTGTTACAGATTTTTCACTATCATTTTTGTGAAAAAGTGCTTCCAGATTTTCCTGCTAAATTGCTCATTCAACGCTCAGTGCAAACATTGATAAACTTCCTTAGATATTCAACTATGTATCAATCTGATTCGAGTTTGCATTTAAAGAATATTAAGTCTAAGGAACAATTTGACAAATTAAAACAACATCACAGTTGATAATTATTATAGTCTGGAGATCTCAGTAACTGTTTTAAGTTCACACTTTTACCTTTCCAAGTCCTGTTCCCTTTGCTACAAATGTAGCAAACGCGTTGCACACTTTCCACTGTGTTCCACTTGAGGGATCTTCACAAGTGATTGTAATTCCAACCTAGAAAGAGTGACTTTTGAATGAACCAATCTAGGCAGCATGGCCCAACAACACAAACTGAATCTCCAGTCAAACGCTCTTCCCCACCACCACAAACATCTGACTGACTGTTCTGAGGCTAGGGCGCTGCTATTGGCTTCAATACTCATGGAATTGTGGCAGAGTTGCTGCTTTGGTTATTCACCTCAACCTGTGGATGGGGCTTGTGGGGGAAGGGCAGTATTGAGCTTGACTACAATACTCTCTGAGGACAATAACTTGTTGGAAGTTGATACGAGATCTAAAATACTAGCAAGGTGCCAGAGAACTGCAGGCCATTGTGGAACTGTAACTTGACATTTTCAGGGGGGCACAGATAGAACATTGTAGTTAGTACTGCTACCTCACATAGCCAGAGACCCAGGTTGAATTCCGGCTTTGGGTGACTGCGTGGAGTTTGCATGTTCTCCCTGTCTACATAGGTTTCCTCTGTGTGCTTTGGTTTCCTCCCACAGTCCAAAAGACGTGCTGGTTAGGTGCATTGGCTATGCTAAATTGCTCCTTAGTAACCCAAGATGTTTAGGTTAAATGGATTAGCCACGGTAAACCTGTCTGGCTACAGGGATAGGGCAGGGGAGAGGATCTGGATAAGATACCCTGTCAGAGTCGGTGCAGACTTGATGGGCCGAATGGCCTCTTCTGCACTGTAAGGATTCTATGATTCATGGAAAAAAATAGAGCAATGAAAAACTTAAGATCGTTGCATTTTAAGCCATTACAGTATGCTTGAAATATTGGTGCTTAAGATTCTTTAACTTTATTTGTTTAATGAAACTCATTGTACAGAAAAGGTTCTGACCTCCATGCTCGTGTTAAAGGCACGATTCACCTTTGCTTTGATATTGACCACTTGTCCAATGCTGGAAGAAAATGAAAGCATTCAGAATTACTCAGAAAAGAAATCCCTTAAAATATTCAAATTCCTCGTAACATTTTACAATGCTAGCCTCATATTCCTTTTAATAGGTAACTAGCATCCAAATATATTGCTGTTAATGGGTAACTAGCTCTGGTTTCTATTACTTTTGATCCATAGACCAACCACTATTTTTATCTATGAATTATCCCCACATCAGATGCTGCTATGGCGCGAGGTGTTCTGACTTCCTTTTCTAGTGTAGCTAATCTGACTATTCTACCATTGAGTACATTTGTGCTGCCTCCACTGTCTTCAGGCCTACCAGTTATTCCCACTCTCAAACCTGTAATTTGCCAATCCCATGGCCTCTTAACCCAATGTCCAGAAAATTGCAGACGTCAATCATGGCTCAGTAGTAGTATATTTGCCTGAGTTTGAAGGCACAATTTCTGAGGAGTTCTTGTTGTTGGCCAATATTGATTGTTTAACAAACACCACTAAAATAGCTAATCTGATCATCGTGATTTGTGCAACTTTCTAGGTTCAAATCGACTGCTGTGTTTCCTACTTTACAAAAGTACTTCATTGACTGTAAAACTGCTTTGGTCATCCCAAGGTTGTGAAGGTGCTCTATATTTCTTTCTTTCTTCAGCCACAATTTAGCTTTGAATTACTGAACCTGCAACTTCCCAACGCAACTCGATCATTAAATGCTGCCAGCTGCACTTGTGAAATCCTGGCATATTGCCTCCTATGTGGCCCCCAAAACCTAAATGACCGGCAGCATTCCAGAAGTGAGGTTTGGCTGAAGCAACTATAATTAATAAGCAGGGTGTGAGAGGCTGCGAGTTTGATCATTGAAAACTGAAGTAGAACTAAAGTCCAAAGAGTGGGGCTGAGAAACTGATAATGCAAGCTAAGGCTGCAAGGAACAGCCTTGAAGGCTGTCTTCAACAAATCCATCAATTTTCCAAAGCTATTGCATTTTAATTATTTTTAAAACTACTTTATTTATTTTAAATGAATAAAGATTGCTTTCAAATATTTACGTATAAAACTGCACTGCGACACCCATCAACCCATTATCACATATTATTTCTGGCATTTCAGAGAGAAATCTTCAGAAACTTGTGATTCCCAAGCAGACTGAGTGATAGCTTGTGTTTATACTTAAACATCTAGACCTTTCACAAGATGATACACAAGTAATATTGTGCCCAGCTCAACCTCCAATCAATCGGCCCTGCTCCATTTCTACCAATGCCTTCCAACTCCTTAGTCCTGGTCCTTCCTGCCCCCATGCCCAGTTGCTCTCTTCTCTGATAAAATGTCTACCAGTCCCATACACTCCTACCCCTGCTCAATGCTGTGTCTATACCAATTGCCTCTATCTGATATTTAATACTCTCCAACAACACATTTTCCTCACACTCGCTGCTACAAACTCTGACCTCTATGTCACCCTTCATCATCAGAACAGAGGAAAAAAAAGTGAAGAATCAGAATAGCAGGGAGTCAGAATCAAGAGAAAAACAAACACAAATGCACAAGTGAGAGACGAGAGGGAAGGGCAACACGACAGAACAGGAAGCAGCAAGGCTTCATGTTCCAACTTGCCATACACAATAGCACAGGAGATGTAACATAACAAAAACAGCTTCATGATCTGTTGCCGTACAATTTGTGTGGTACATTATCCAGAAAACAATATATTACATGGACACTCTTTAACATGATTGCAATCATATTTAGCACACTTCTGTCAATACCAAACTGCACCACTTTCAGCTACCTCATGAACCTAAAACACACTGAACAGCTCAACTGAAAAGAAAATAAATACATGTATTTATACAACACCTTTCACCACCTCAGAATGTACATAGCCAAAGTATTTTGAAATATGGCCTCTCATGTAATGTAAGCAAATGTGGCAACCAATTTGCACACACCCAGTTATACTATATATATTTTAATCGAATAATTATTGAATTATTTAAATTAGGATGAGTTATTATAGCTCGATTTATATTTTCAGATATTCATAGATCATGCTGTAACTCGCCCAATTCATACTTTACTCATGTGGGATGGACGACTGAGATGCTAAACTATATAAGCTGCAATGTTTGTTTGGGGGGAAGGTGTGAACCCTATGTGCCTCCAGCACTGACAGCAGCAAATTTACACGAAAAACACGTCAGAAGCTTTCACAACAATGGGAACCATGAGTCAACATTGCGTACTTTACGAATTCACTAGAAGGTTGCTCATACATGGACGTCACACCCCAGCTATCACCATAAAGACTGCTTTGCCAAGCTTCCTGACAGAGAAGAACAGCAAAGTGCACACCAATCCATGGACTGCTCACTGGTTTGGTTAGGAGCATTACAGATTTGTGTCCATTTTTTAACTTTTCAGCTCTTGTGTCTTAAATCACTTTTCTAGGTGAGCTCCAACTCATGGAGAGGTGCAAAGATATAACCCAGCTCCAGTTAGAAATGATTTCACCAGTTGCAGAGGATGCATTCTTCATTTCAAAAGGCTTGAAGGTAAACTTGTGATGACAACCCATTTGAATCATTTCTAAAACAAAGAACAAAGAACAATACAGTGCAGGAACAGGCCCTTCGGCCCTCCAAGCCCGCGCCGCTCCCCGGTCCAGGATTGAATCCTGAATCCAGGATCCCCGCCCAATTTTCCAGCCTATCTACATCCTAATATCCTATCCACCGAGCTGTCCCTCACAGCTACGATGCTTTGTTCATCACAAGCTATTAACTCACCCCCACCCCCCCATTCCAGACCATGTAAAACAAGCCACATTTTCCCACATTTATAAGAATGCAATCGTAGATGCAATAAAATACAGACAGTGGAACTCACTACCTGATTGTATGTTCAAAATCAATGTCATCCACTGAGACAGTAACGCAGGGGCAGTTTGCATGCCTTTCCGCTTCAGGGGGTGGTGGGGGAAACAGGAGAGAAACGAGAAGTAACATTATGCCAAGATAACATCTTACACTGAAAGATTAAGAATTAAGCATTCACGTTTTTTAGTAATATCGGTATATTACTCTGCATCAAAATATTACATCTCCAATGAGCAATCATGGCTTGGTTCTGGATACCACAACAATTTTCTGGAGCATGATATTCCCCAAAATGAAAAGGACTAAAAGCTCTTTGAGGAGGCAACAAACTTGTGATTCTCAAGCCAGCATTTGTACATAGCAACGTTGTGCAATATGCAGTCTGTCAAAAATACAGACAGCAGTACTGTTACTGCTGTGGCCAAACAGGCCACCTAAAATGGCGATTTGCAAAGCACTCTGGGACAATTGGGCAAGAACTAAAACAACAGGCTGCAGTTTAAAGGCAGAGACAAACAGACTGCAACCCGGACGGGTGCATAAACAGGATATGGGTCATCTCCAGGATGAAAGAGACTTTATGGTCACACTGGGTTGTGTACCAGACATGAGGGCGCCGTGGCCCCTTGTTTGGGGGGAAGGTGTGAACCCTATGTGCCTCCAGCACCTACAGGCATGGCCGTTGGGTACACACCCAGAGATCGGTGTGGCAGCACCTGATTGGACTCTTATCGATCAGGGTGATCAAGTCCTGATCGATTGATTGGCAATGGCCAAAAGGGGCGTGAAACCCAACGGGGTATAAAGGGTGCTGCGCAACCAGGAATCTCTCTCGCTCTCTCTTTCTTTCGCTCTCTCTCTCACTCTCTCTGACCCCATGAAGGAGCTACAACAACGGTGAACATCACCAGCGACGACCAGCACGTTGAAAGAGAGCAACCACACCCGAGAAGGAAGGAAGGAAGACCAGAGCCAGAGTGCCAGACCAGACCAAGGGACCAGACTACACAGACAACTACCGAGACCAGCGCACAGATAAAGGCCAATATCTGCTTGAGTATTTGCCAGTCACGCAAAGTTAAGTTAAGGCCTTGTATTGGACTTGAATTCTAGTATTTTCCTGTAAGATAACTTATCATTGGTTGGGTGGGTGATTATTGATTGTGTGGGTTTAAATAAATATTGGCTGTACTAACAAGACATCTACTCGTAGTTATTTGTCCACCGTATAAGGGTTAAAACAGACTGTGCGGCAGATAAGAGTCAAAACTGCTAAGAACATAACTTAATTAATCCTCTTATCACGGCACGGTATCACAGTAGTTAGCACTGGTGCCTCACAACACCAGGGACCTGGGTTCAATTCCAGCCTTGGGTGACTGTGTAGAGTTTGCGCATTCTCCCCTTGTCTGCGCGCTTTTCCTCCCACAGTCCAAAGATGTGCAGGTTAGGTGGATTGGCCATGCTAAATCATCCCTTAGCGTCAGGAGGATTAGCAGCGTAAATACGTAGGGTTACGGGGATAGGGCCTGGGTGGCATTGTTTCTGCCTGGCTGGTGCAAGTTCGATGGGCCAAATGACTTCATTCTGCACTGTAGGGATTCTGTGATTTCAACTCCAGAGTTAGTAGCATGAAGGCCCTGCGACTTAATGAACGATATAAAAGTCTACTGGTCTGGATATGATCAGAATGCAAGGGCAAAGCTGATGTCGGCTCTCAGCCAAATACTCATCATGGTTTGATATCACTGATACAATTTACATTTACACATGCAGCTTTGATGAGGGTGGCTATGTATGTGAGATGCAACATGAAGGTGGCATCCAAAGACTAAAAAGGGATAGTTATGAACTCTAACTATTTGTTTAAAGTGGACAAAGTTTGAGAGCCCAGTTCTCCATTATGAGAATAAAGCCACAAGATTCCATGGTTTTAAACAAACAAAATAAACTTTACGAAACAAAGTCAGAGAAGTAAACCAATTAACAATATTTATAGTATACCCTAACATTCAGAATTAACCCATGAGGTAAATATGAATTAACTGCACAGTAAATGGCAGTGATCCCATGGATTTCACAACAAGCCATCCAGGCGTCAGTGAGCACTGTGAGCCACAAAATCTCATTAAAACCCTGCCTCATTCCACAAGGGATTTCAACTCCTCATTTTCAAACATCCAGCCTCTGAATTCCCGCAAAGGCTGCCCAGCTTGGACTGTCTCAATGGCTGCTCACCTCTCGGTCATTCAGCCTCTTCTCCAGAGGCCACATTTCATGGGATTCACAAAGCTGCAACGCCCACCTCTAACTACCAGCACACTCGTAACTCTTCACTAGCTTCACTAAGCTAACACTGCCCCTGGATTTCTTTGAACTCCACCTACCAGCTGCACCGAGCTCTAAATAGCTCCCATGGCTTCTTTGAGCCCTGACTGCCTGGCACCAGTGACCTTTCCACCTTTCCAGCTCCCCAAGACTTCACTGAGTTCTATCTCCCTGAAGCCTGCTAACTGCTCCCCAGCCTTCTCGCTGAGCTGTGAACCACACAAGGTCCAAACTACAACTAACTATCTCTCAGCAAACATAAAGATGATTTGAAACCAGAGGAACTTCTTAAGGTCCACCCATTTCCACGATGGCATAACCCTTCGGGGTTCACAGAATGCTTTTAAACTAACTTAACCGTGACTCTCAAAACAGAACATCTATTCAGACTGCTTTTCTTTGCAAGCAGTGAAGGAAGCACATCTCCAATTCTCCAGCTAAGTAGGCTCACCTACTATTTCACAGCTCTTACCTTTCTGCCTGTTAACCCTTTAAGTCAAATGGGCCCCAATCTTTTAAGTAACTTCAACTTGCTTTAGTTGTATTTTTCCCATACTCCACAATTAAACTAAAAATTCTCTCTAAAATATTAACACAAACCATGAACAAGATATTCCTCACAGCATGTACACCATGTCTGATTGTTCACACACTCCCAACCATTGAAGATTAATAACCTAATTTCCATTAGGTATCTGCTTTGATTGATATTTGGATACACAGTCACATATTCAGCTTGTAAGAATATGAATCATGGTTTATGAGAGAAAGGGAATTTTGACATCAGTGCTGGAAAATGGAGCATTATTCCGTTTCACACATGCAGGGTGGAATTTTCCCAAAAAAATGACTAAGTGTCATTTTGCATGAGAAAACCGGCGCGATTTGCACTGGCATGTCCGATGTGATTTGGATCATGAACTTCCTGCACTTGGTCATTTTTTTTGGGAGGGGTGAGTTTTGCACTGTTTCGGAAAGGGATGAAACCTAAACACGCCGGGAAGGCTGGCTTCCCAGAGAACAAAGAACAAAGAAAATTACAGCACAGGAACAGGCCTTTCGACCCTCCAAGCCTGCACCGACCATGCTGCCTGACTTAACTAAAACCCTCTACCCTTCCAGGGACCATATTCCTCTCTTCCCATCCTATTCATGCATTTGTCAAGACGCCCCTTAAAAATCACTACCATACCCGTTTCCACTACCTCCCATTTTTAAAGGGCGCCTTGATCACAAAGTGAAATTGAAGACCTGCACCCCCAGGGACATCAGGACCAAACCCCTCATTGATAGCAAGCATCCCCCCACTCCCCAACATAGATCGCTGGCCTGATCTCCACCTCCCCTGCTCAATTTGAACATAGGTCGCCAGCATCAGGGCATTGGAGTGCTCCCAATTGGCCCCCTTCAGGCCATGCCCAAGTCAGGCCCCACCTCTCTCTCCCCATTCTGCCCCCCCCCCCACCCCCCACCAATTCAGGTCCCTACCCCCCTCTGCCCTCTCTGGCCCCACCCCCATGACACTGCCCCCTGGCACCACCATGCTTTCACAATCTAGATTTGAGGGCTGAACATCTCGAGTTCTATGAAGTATATTGTTTCTAGTCAGCCCAAGGCTCTGACCACTGGTCTTACGGTGTCTTGTGCTTGGTGTTCATCGAGAAGGGTTGGAGATGGGCGAACATCTTGGGTCTTTGCCAGGGCCTAGGCTTTTCTTTGCTGGGGCTTCAGGACAACCTGATGGAATCTATCCAAGGCTGCTCAGGGAGACGAGAGATGAAATCGCTGGGCCTCTGACGCAGATCTTTGTCTCGTCACTGGATACAGATGAGGTCCCAGAGGATTGGAGGATAGCTAATGTGGTCCCGTTATTTAAGAAGGGTAGGAAAGATAACCCGGGAAATTATAGGCCGGTGAGCTTGACGTCCGTGGTAGGGAAGTTGTTGGAGAGGATTCTTAGAGATAGGATGTATGCGCATTTAGAAAGGAATAAACTCATTAACGATAGTCAGCATGGTTTTGTGAGAGGGAGGTCATGCCTCACTAACCTGGTGGAGTTTTTTGAAGAAGTGACTAGAATAGTTGACGAGGGAAGGGCCGTGGATGTCGTCTATAAGGACTTTAGTAAAGCGTTTGACAAAGTCCCTCATGGTAGGTTGGTGCAAAAGGTTGGATCATGGGATAAAGGGGGAGGTGGCTAGATGGGTGGAGAACTGGCTTGGTCACAGAAGTGGAGATGCCGGCGTTGGACACAGAAGACGGAGAGTGGTAGTGGAAGGGTCTTTTTCCAGCTGGATGCCTGTGACTAGTGGTGTTCCGCGGGGCTCTGTATTGGGACCTCTGCTGTTTGTGATTTATATAAACGATCTGGAAGAAGGTGTAACTGGGGTGATCAGTAAGTTTGCTGACGACACGAAAATGGCTGGACTTGCAGATAGTGAGGAACATTGTCAGAGGCAACAGAAGGATATAGATAGGCTGGAAATTTGGGCAAAGAAATGGCAGATGGAGTTCAATCCAGATAAATGCGAAGTGATGAATTTTGGTAGAACTATACGATAAATGGCAGAACCATAAAGGGTGTAGATACGCAGAGGGACCTGGGTGTGCAAGTCCACAGATCCTTGAAGGTGACGTCACAGGTGGAGAAGGTAGTGAATAAGGCATATGGCATGCTTGCCTTTATAGGACGGGGCATAGAGTATAAAAGTTGGGGTCTGATGTTGCAGTTGTATAGAACGTTGGTTCGGCCGCATTTGGAATACTGCGCCCAGTTCTGGTTGCCACACTACCAGAAGGACGTGGAGGCTTTAGAGAGAGTGCAGAGGAGGTTTACCAGGATGCTGCCTGGTAGGGAAGGGCTTAGTTATGAGGAGAGATTGGGTAAACTGGGGTTGTTCTCACTGGGAAGACGGAGGATGAGGGGTGACCTAATAGAGGTGTATAAAATTATGAAAGGCATAGATAGGGTGAATGGTGGGAAGCTTTTTCCCAGGTCGGTGGTGACGTTCACGAGGGGTCATAGGTTCAAGGTGAGGTTGGGGAGGTTTAACTCGGATATCAGAAGGACGTATTTTACACAGAGGGTGGTGGGGGCCTGGAATGCGCTGCCGGGGAAGGTGGTGGAGGCGGACACACTGGGAATGTTTAAGACTTATCTAGATAACCACATGAACATACTGGGAATAGAGGGATACAAAAGAATGGTCTAGTGGGCACATGAGCGGTGCAGGCTTGGAGGGCCGAAGGGCCTGTTCCTGTGCTGCATTGTCCTTTGTTCTTTGTTCTAACATGGCAGAGGTGTAGAGGCTTCAGTGAAACTCTGGATGGATCCTGGATGTTGCTCAATATTCCTGCGAAGGCTTTGGCCCTTTTATGTTCTATGGATGGCGGATTATCCTGCAGTTCATCATTAATCCTGAGCTTTGTTCCCTTAAGATTTTAATCCTGACTTTGTGATATTGTCTTTTATCCTGACTAGGGTGCGATATATGAATCATTGATGCAGATAGTAAATAGTGGGTACCCAGCCTTGATCCCTGTGGCAGTCCGCTTGTTACAGCTTACCAACTTGAAAGTGGCTCATTTATCTACTCTCTGTCACTGTCACTGGGAAAATGCTAGAAATTATTATTAAGGAAGTTCAAGCAGGGTACTTAAAATCGTCATGCAATTAGGCAAAGTCAACAAGGTTTTGTGAAAGGGAAATCATGTTGGACTAATTTACTGGCGTTTTTTGACGAAGTGACAAGTAAAATGGAGAAAGAGAAATCTGCACTTGGATTTCCAAAAGACATGTTGTAAGGTGCCACATCAAAACTACTGCACAGAATAAGAGCTCAACTGTAGAGGTAACATATTATCATGAACAGAGGATTGGTTAGATAACAGGGAACAGAGAATCATAGAATCCCTAAGGTGCAGAAGCAGGCCATTCGGCCCAACGAGTCTGCACTGACCACAATTCCACCTGGGCCCTATTCCCATAACTCGTCATATTTACCCTACTAATCCCCCTGACACTAAGGTTAATTTAGCATGGCCAATCAACCTAACCCGCACATCTTTAGACTGCGGGAGGAAGCCAGAGCACCCGGGGGAAAATCACGCAGACGCGGGGAGAATGTGCAACCTCCACACAGACAGCGACCCAAGGCCGGAATTGAACCCGGGTGCCTGGTGCTGTGAGGCAGCAGTGCTAACCACTGCGCCACCATGCCACCCGAGGATTGGTTAGATAGCAGGAAACAGAGAATAGATAAATGAGCCAATTTCAGGTTGGTAAGCTGTAACAAGTGCCACACGGATCAATGCTGGGTGTCCACTATATACTAACTGTATCAATGACTCAGATGAAGGGACTGAATGTACGGTTGCAAAGTTTGCCAATGACACCAAGATAGTAGAAAGGTAAATTGTGAGAAAGACATAAAGAGTCTACAAAAGAGATTTAGATAGATAAAGTGAAAACATGGCAGATGGAGTATAATGTTGGAAAATGTGAGCTCATCCACTTTGGCAGGAAGAATAGGAAAGGAATATATTATTTAAATTTTGAAGGATCACAAAATTCTGTGGTAGAGGGGGATCCAAGTCCTGGAATATGAATTACAAAAAGTTAGTATGCAAGTGATTAGGAAGGCAAATGGAATATTGGTGTTTATTACAAGAAAAATGGAATATAAAAATAGGGAAATTTTACCGTAGCTGTACATGGCATTGGTAAAACCACACCCAGGGTCTCCTTACTTGAGAAAGGATACCATTACATTAGAAACTGTTCAGAGAAGGTTCACTCTACTGATTCCTGGGATGAAATGGAAATCTTATAAGCAAAGACTGGGCAGGTTAGGCCTGTATCTATTGGAGAATTAGGAGAATGAGGAGTGGTCTTATTGAAACATACAAGATCCTCAGAGGACTTGACAGGGTGGAATCAGAGAGGATATTTTCCCTGGTGAGCAAGACGAGAACAAGGTGACACAGTTTTAAAATAAGGGGTCTCCCATTTAAGATGAAGATGAGGAGAATTTATTTTCCCTCAGCGGAATGTTAGTGTGTTAGTTGTTAGCATTCCTCAGAAAGTAGTGGAGAAAGTGAATATTTTTAAGACTGAGTTAGATAGATTTTTGATTGATTTGTCAGATGTATTGGGATACAGTGAAAAGTATTGTTTCGTGCATAATATACAGAAAAGACATACTATTCATAGAGTAGATAGGGGAGAAGGAAAGGAGACGATGCAGAATGTAGTCACAGCTCGGGTGCAGAGAAAGAGCAGTTCAATATATGGTTAACATATGATTAACAAGAGAATTAAAAGGTGGAGTTGAGGGCACAATCAGATCAGCTAGGCTCAAGAGACATTGCCTAGGCCAACATTCTGATGGAGTTCTCCAATTAGTCCCATTTCCCTGATCTTTCCCCATAGCCCTCCAATATTATCCCTTTTTGATTATTGTATATATATTGTTTTGAAGGTTACTTTAGATATTCTCCCATCCAAAGCTGTGCGGGTTAGATGGATTGGCCATGCTAAATTGTCCCTTAGTATCAGGGGGACTAGCTAGAGTAAATGCATGGGGTTATGGTGATAAGGCCTGGGTGGGATTGTGGTCAGTGCAGACTTGGTGGGCCAAATGGCCTCCTTCTGCACTGTAGGATTCTATGATTTCACTCTTTTGGACAGTGAACCCAGGTCATAACATCGATAAAGCAAAGATATATCCTAGAACCTTGAACTGTTCAATGGTGGCAAAGTACATTTTTACTGAGAGAGAAGATAAATAAATGAATTTGATCAGAACAGGATTTGACAGCTGTGTAATAAACCTGCTGGAGGAACTGAGGTTGTGCAGATTTTGTCCTTTTAAAATTAAGCCGCTTGATTGCAATGTTAACTAAGTAGATTGTGCCACTGACTGAGGGAGCAACTTCAAACTGAATAAGGTCATTCCCAAGTAAGTAGCCCAGCAAGCCAAATAGGAGGCACAGTTCAATGAAGAAAAATTGACATTACACATTTTGTAACTAAGAATCGGGATAGGAAGCACACGATAAAAGGCAACATTTTAAATGAAGTAAAGAAGGATCTTCTGAAGTTCAAAAATATACAAGTCATTCGAGGGAGTAGCATAAACAGGCTATGACATAAAATGACAAACAGAATTCTTATCTAAACGCAAAGACAAAAGTAAAAAGGTAACGTTAAAGTTGTATAAGAACTTGGGGCACAATTAATTTATCGCATACAGCTTTAGGAACCCCATTGAAGCAAGGATATAAAAACAATGGGAAAGGGCAGTAAAGGCTCATAAGCATGTTACCAGGGATGAGGGGTAACAGTCATAAAGAGAGGCTGGAGAAGCAAACTTAAGGGACGGACAGAGATCTTTAAGATTGTGAAAGGTTGTGATAGGGTACAGGAGAGTGCTTCAGTCATTTGGCAAGATGGTAACAAATTTAAGATAATCACAATTAAAAGGAAGTGCTTTGTTCTAGAGAGAGGCTGCCTGGACTGAGAAATGTTCTACCACCCATTGCTAAAACAGAATCAATACATTCCTCAAAATGGTCAGATCATTTCTTAAAAAAAGAAAAAGTCTACAAGGAACAAGGAGGATCTTTGAATTAGAGTAGGGGTCTCATGTGAAGTAAATACTGGCAGAGATTTGGTGGACCAAATGGATTGTCCTGAGCTGGATATATTATGTGATTTTATAAATATTTTAGCTCAAGAGCATGCTTTTCCTTTCTAGGTAGCTGTCAATGTGATTGTCTACAAAATTAAATTTGGCAAATAATGCAGCTCACCAGACAGGCAGGCTGTAGTGTCCATCCACTTCAGCAGTTGCCCTGCGCTCAGCTCTCCACGGTGGTTGGCGTGACATGGCAGGATAAGCTGACACATCTTTACTTCCGTTGGGTTTATGTGTACATCCCCGCTTTCCAAAATGAAGAGTGGCTCCTCCAGTATCTCCGATTCATTGGTTTCTGCCATAATTCATATAGAACCCTAGAAAGGTGGCAACATTTGCAGGATCAGCTAGGTTTCAGGAAAATACACAATAATGAGGCACCACAATAAGAGCACTCCAGGATCGCAGCAACAGAACACCACAAAGATCAATTCCAAGTGATTACAGAGGGCACCAGTGCTTGAAGGCTCTCACATTCATCATGAGGTCATTTAATTTGTCGCAATCTTTTGTATTTGCTTAATTGAGAAATGCATTCAAAGGGCAAAGGTCTAAAGCATACCGTATCACCAGGTCTGAAACTAGGGTAGGGAAGTAGGCGAAGTAAACCAATAAATGGTGGTAATCGGGTGTTTACAAGTCTTTTTTTTTAAAGCCTTCAGATCATCAAAGGGAAGATTGAAGAAAGTCAGAAAGACAGACGACAAGACTAGGGAAACAGTTTTGATTTCAGTGTTGTGAAGCCAGGCAGCATTCAAAGTGGCGTAATTGCAGCTTTGGCAGAATGAGAGAAATTAGTACGAGAGGAGCAGTGACCACATGCTAGATCATGTTTTTATTACTAAAAGCTAGCTTGAATCTCTGGCTAATTTGGCTGTCCCGTTCATTGACCATTAGGAGCGGAGTTGTTGAATTCAAGTACTGTGATTAATTTATTTTTTTTAAAAAGAACACATGAAGCGACACCACATGGACTGCAGCGATTCAGTAAGAAAACTCAGTACCACCTTCTCAAGAGTAACAAGGGATAGGTGATAAATCACCTTGTCAGGCTTCTTCTTTCGTAAGGCTTTAGAAGCAGAAGCAATCGTCACAGTTTTAAAATTTAAGTTCCCTAACCAGTCCAATGCCCTGCTGGAGAGCAAGCGTAACTCCAGGATGTCATGCTCTAATTTAAGTCAGGGTGGGGGGGGAGAAAGTTATTCTGTGCTCCGAGCTTTGGTCAGGGTTTCCGTAGTTGCAGCCAAGTGAGGCTTTGAATGGTGTGCGCCTTGCGATTTTCAAGGTGGAATGCAGAGATGACAAACTTGACCGCGTTTGGGTGCAATCCCACTTGGCAGAATATTCAGCCACTTCTGACAGGTCAGAGTTTAGCATGGCTTCCATACTCTGTCAATATTTTGCCCGAATTGTCATGGCAGTGTCATTGGCATGAATAGACTTTTGTGATGATGTGGCGGGCATGTCACTTATGTAGATGTTAATGTGTCTGTGCCAGGACACTGCCCTGCGAGAGGCCATTATTGAGTGATTTTGGAGTACTGACCCTACCTCATTCAAGACTTTCATTCTTCTGCTGCCCAGAAATGTCCACAGCAGCTGGAATAGTTTAGCAGATGGTGGCAGCAGTAGGGACAGTTTGAGCATCAGTCCATGTGTTCATACAGTATCATAAGCTGAGGAAAGATCTATGAAAGAGGCTTCGTCTTGAGCTTGTGATAAAAACCAGCCTCAATGTTTGTGATGACAATGAAGGCTTGTTCACAGCAACTGCTGTGGGCCGAATGCCAGCCTGCTCCTGGGGAAAGGATGAGTTGGTAACAGGGCCAATTCTTAACACAGCGTATCACTCCAGAAGCTTATGGGTTGTACAGAGCAGTGAAATGGACCTGCAGCTCCCTGGGTCATCTGCTGGCTTTCGTAGCAGGGCTATTACCATAACCTCACACCAAATTCTCCACCACAATTGAAAACATTGTAAATATCTGTTAGGATACCATCTTTCCTGGCAGCTGTGCCCTTTTTGTGGTTGCTGGGCCAGCATCTGGTTCCACAAGGGTAAAGTTATCTGATAGTGGAGAAGACACTGGACAACTCATTATTGCTTCTCTGACTTTTTGCTTGACCTCTTGTTTGTGTTTTGTCAAGGCCAGCAGCCTGGCAGCTTCAGCATTTGCACTGACTTGCGGGTTAATGGCCTCTGCTGGGTTTGATGCACCAAGATTCCTCAGGAGGTTCCTGGCCCGATGGCTTGAGTACATATAATCCATGGATTCCTCGCAATTCAGCCAGTTTTGTTGTCCATGATTGTCCAAAGCTTCAACTATTGCAGTGGCTGAAAATGGATCTCATGTTTGTTGGTATTGTTGAAAGAGCATTTCACACTCAGGGCACCAATAGGAGATGTCCTATGCTCTTGAGATCGAGGGATGGTTTTCTTTACTCTAGCAATAAACAGGGCCACAAATCGATTTTACTGTTTTGGTGTCAGCGGAGGATGGGGTGGATGGTTTTCTCCACCTCGGCAGCAAATCCAGGCAAGTCTAGAGATGGTAGTGGTGTAGCGGTATTGTCACTAGACTAGAATTCAGAGACCCAGGGTAATGCTCTGGGGACCTGGGTTCAAATCCCATCACGGCAGATAGTTAAATTTGAATTCAGTAAAAATTTGGAATTAAAAGTGTAATGATGACCATGAAACCATTTTCGATTGTTGTAAAAACCCATCTGGCTCACTAATATCCTTTAGGGAAGGAAATCTGCCGTCTTTACCCGGCCTGGCCTACATGCGACTCCAGGCCAACAGCAATCTGGTTGACTCTCAAATGTCCTCTGAAATGGAGGGCAGTTAGGGATGGACAATTAATGCTGGGCCCAGCCAGTGACACCTACATCCCAATAAATAAATCCAGACAAGTTTGCCTTATGGAAGTTCCATTTTGGCACTTGTTTTGTTGATACAATAGGGATTTCAACCCCCACCTAGTCAACATAGGCTGATTATCAGCTATGTGGAAGTCTGAGACAACAATCAGGACACGCGTAGAGGGACACCCAGTGGTGAGATCAGAATTATATCTCCTCTCCCACCTTGCTGATTGGACAGTCGCATGATGTTTAGCATTTTACACTAGGTGAACAGCCTCTGACTACATCCAATCTCAGTAAGAGTTTTAACAACACCAGGTTAATACATCCAATCTGTCAGGGGTTCCCCACGTTTATCATTTGAACCATAGCCCCATTCCATATGGTGACGACTGACGTCCTCCATGTAGATAGTTGGGTGTTGAAGGGGTGGGAGAGCTGGATTAAGCCTTTCTTCATTGGGGGGGTTCACAGACATAATAACTGGCAGCTCACCAATCTTAATAACTGCTGTGAAGGTACCTCTAGGTTCCATGCTTGGGATTGTAATATTGTTAGTAATTTAATCTGTCACATAAATCACCAGGCCATATTTTGCATGATGCAAGGTTGCTTGCTCATTGTTAGCAACATACCATTTCCTGTAACACAAGGAAATAACAGAATCACAGAAATGTAACAACACACCTGCTCTCCAAACAAGCACCATGACTTAGTGCCATTACCCTGCCTTTTCCCCATACCCCTGCACATAGTTTCTGTTCAGATAATGCCCTCTTGAACGTCTGGCTTGAAGCTGCCTCCATCACACTTCCAGGCAGTGCATTCCAGACCTAAACCACTCATTGCGTGAAAAAGTTTTTCCGCATATCACATTTGCTTCTTTTGCAAATCATTTTAAATCTGTGCCCTCTCATTCTTTATCCTTTTACAAGGGGAACAGTTTCTCCCTATCTACTCTGTCAAGCCCCCTTATGGTTTTGAACACCTCTATCAAATCTCCTCTTAACCCTCTTCTCTCCGAGGAAAACCTTTCCAATCTAACCTCATAACTGAAATTCCTCATCCTTGGAAATATTCTTGTAAACCTCTTCTGCACTCTCTCCAGTGCATTCACATCCTGCCCATAGTGTGGCTCCCAGAACCATACACAATGTTCCAGCTGAGATCTAACTAGTGTCCTGTATAAATTCAGCATAACCTCCTTCCTCTTGCACTTTACGCCCCTATTAATAAAACCCAGAATACTGTATGCTTTATTAACTGCTCCCTCCACCTGTCCTGCCACCTTCAATGGTTTTATCATTATTTATTCTCAGCATCCTTTCCAGTCACAATTGGTCCATGAGAGAACTTCAACATTCAGTTCTAGGGTCCAATCTTCAGAATGCTTGGCTTTGAAAAGGGTTATGGAGAATTTTTAGGTTTGCTCTGTAAACTGGGAAACGCATAAATAGCGTTCGGTTGCCATTTCCATGGAATTAGTTACGAATTCAAGAGTTCAAAAATCTGCTTGACATGATGGGCCACAAGAAGGATATTGTTGCCCATATTGTCAGTGATGTCCACATAAATAAATATCAACAACTTATATTCATGAGGTGCCTTTGATGTGGCAAAACATCCCAGGGCACTGAATCAGAGAATCCTACAGTGCAGAAGGAGGCCATTCGGCCCATTGAGTCTGCACCGACCACAATCCCACCCAGGCCCCATCCCCATATCCCCATGCATTTACCCTAGCTAGTCCCTCTGACACTAAGTGGCAATTTAGCATGGCCAATCAACCTAACCCGCACACCTATGGACTGTGGGAGAAAATTGGAGCACCCGGAGGAAACCCATGCAGACACGGAGAGAAAGTGCAAACTCCACGCAGACAGTGACCCAAGCCCGGAATCAAGCCCGGGTCCTTGGCACTGTGAGGCAGCAGTGCTAACCATTGTGCCACCCTTATAATGGGCCCGTCCGGGATGCACATGACTGTTACAAAACAAAATTTAATAACACGCCATACAAGGAGATATGAGGGCATTTAACCAAAAACTGTCAAAGAGACAGGTTTTAGGAAACATCGGAGGTAGAGAGATTGAAGGGTTTAGGAAGGGAATTCCAGATCATGGGGCCTTGGCAGCCCCCTTGATTGGCACCCCGCACACAAACATTCACTCCCTCCATCACCAATGCACAGTGGCATCAGTGTGTACCATCCATAAGATGCATTGCAACAACTCAACAAGGCTTCTTCGCAGCACCTGTCAAACCTGCAACCTCTGTCACCTAGAAGATCAAGTGCAACAGGTGCCAAGGAACATCATCACCTTCAAATTTCCCTCCACATCACACAACATCCTGATTTGGAATTATATTGGCTAATTAGGCCTGGAGCTGAGCAGCCATGGCAAAACCCAAATTGAATATTGGTGAGCAGGTTATCGCTATATAAGTGCCCCTTGATAGCACTGTCCACAATACATTCCATCATTTAGGTGATGACGAAGAGTAAATTGAGGGGATGGAAACTAGACAGACTGGATTTGTCCAGCTTTTAGTGGACAGGACATACCTGGGCAATTTTCCTCATTGTTGTACAGATGCCAGTGTTGTAGTTGTATTGGTTAAAGGTATGGCAAGTTCTGGAGCACGTCTCCAGTTTTACAGCTGGGGTGCTATCAGTGCCCAAAGCCTTTGCTGGATCCAGTGCCTTCAGCTGTTTGTTGATATCACATGGACTGAATTGAATTGGTTAAAGACTGACATCTATGATGCTGTTCATCTCAGGAGGAGGCCGAGAAGGATCATCCACTCGGCACTTCTGGCTGAATATTGTTGCAAATGCTTCCACCTCGCCTTTTGCACAGATGTGCTGAGTTTCCCTTTCATTTAGGATGGAGATGTTTGTGGAGATTCCTTCTGTGGTTAGTTACTTGATTGTCCACCACCATCCACAACTGGATGTGACAGGACTTTAGAGCTTTGTTCTGATCCATTGGTTCTGGGATCGCTTCTGTCTATTGCATGCTGTTTCCATTGTTTAACATACACGCAGTATTGTGTTGTAGCTTCACCAGGTCGGCACTTCATTTTTAGCTCTATCTGGTACTGCTCCTGCTCTGCTCTCATACACTCCTCATTGAGCCAGATGACAAGTTAGGACATGAGCAGCAGAGTTTTGGATGAATTCAGGTTTACAGAGGGTGGAAGATGGAGGATCTGGCCAGAAGAACACTGGAATAGTCAAGTCCAGAAGTAACAAAGGCATGAATGAAGGTTTCAGCACCAAAAGAGCTGAGGCAGGAGCAGTTGGTGTTTTGAACAGGGCAGATGTGAGAATACTTCAGGGATGAGGTACTTGAGTTATGAGGAAAGATCGGAAATGCTGGGGTTGTTTACCTTAGAGAGAAGATTGAGAGGGGATTTGGTAGAGATGTTAAAAATCATGAGGAGTTTAGTCAAGAGTATATGGAGAGAAACTGTTCCCTTTGGCAGACAGATCAAGAACTCGAGGGCATAGATTTAATGTAAGTGCCGAAAGAACCAAAGGTGAAATGAGAAAAGGTGGAAGGTGGTTAGGAGCTGGAATACACAGCCTGAGAGGAGGGTGGGAGGAGATTCAATTGTAGCTTTCAAAAGGGAATTGGTAAGTACCAGCAGATGAAAAATTGGCCGGATTCTGGAGAAAGGGCCGGGGGGTGGAACTAGCTGAATTGCTTTTGCAGAAAGCCAGTACAGACTCAACTGGCCAAATGGCCTCCTTCTGTGCTGTAACCAATCTATAATTCTATGACGGTGTCAGAAAGATTCCAAAGATTCACAACTCTCTGAGAAAAAAACCTTCTCGTTCCTGTCTTAAATGGATGACCCTTGGTTCTAGATTTTTCCACAAGAGGAAACATTCCTTCCAAATCCATACTGTCAAGGCCCCACAAGATCTTACCAACACATCAACTCCAACCCATACAAACCTCGCCTATCCAATCTTCCACTGTTTATTCAAACCTCGTTCGGCCTATATCTCTAGAGCTGCCTATGCAGAGTCATTAAAAATACAGGTGCCTCCAGTGATGTTCACTGAATTATAAAAGGTGTGAAAAACCTTTGTTCTTCTAAGAGAACAGGAGACAGAAAGCGATTTCAAGGGACCTCAACATTATTAATTTCATTGCATGGTGGACCAATGCTTCATCTAAATTAACATAGCAGCCATTTTAAGTTTTGGAACTGAATAAAACCCGTTTGAGAACAAAACCCCAGGAAGAACTCAGAGAAACAACTTCAGAGAGTGTGCTTGGCCAAGGGAGGACAAAGAAGAAAATAATTTTAAAATCAACTGGTGTTCTGCTGAAAGAGTCTAAACAACCTGCAAGTGCCATAACTGCAGAATTAGTGAGGAACAGGAAACCTCTCTCTCCCAAAAAACCTGCTGAGTCCATAAAGGCAAACACCAAATAGTTGACTGCAGAAGCTATGTCAGCTGCTCAACTAAATCTCATGTTTCAATCCCGTCACTCCAGAAAGAAGGAACTCAAGCAACTGGTCCACAACAATAGCCCACAGAGACTGATTCGAAAACTCATCTTTAAGTATCCTTTTCCTTTATCTGCTTTTAATCTTTGTATCTGTATTTTGGTTAAAAACATTATCATTTTTACTTAAGCAACTTACAGCAGTAGTTCCATAATAAGCTTGGCTGCTGTGTTATTTTTAAATTGAGTCACTCATAAATTAAAGGGGAGTTACATAGACAATACAAATTCTTAGCTCACGCACCACTTTAAGGAAACACCCTTTCTGTGGTTGAGTCAGATAGGGAAAAATAAAATGAACAAAAAGAAAGATGTCAGTTCAGGGCTAAGCTGATGGTGGGGTAGGGAGGGAATTTGTTTAAACTGATTAGTTTAGGGAAGGCAGGGAAGTGGCAGAGGCAGCTGATGGTGTGGTCTTAATCTTAGTGACTATTAAGTCTGTGAGTTTCATGCACATTTTATTGTGATGGGAGGGAGGAGGGAATGAGGGAGGGATTTAGGAAGATAGAATAAATAAAATACAGAATAATTTATGGAACAGAACAAACATTCACTGACTCAAGTGCTGTTTTCATTTATTACATATGAATAGATCTTTTAATGATGACTGGATAAAAGGAAGGTAGAAAATATTGAACTCATCATTGAGATCTGCACTTACATTGACCTTCAAGTTTACACCTCTTATTGCTCCGTTTAATTTATTTCAGCAATTCATGCTTCCAAGGTTTCTCATTCAAAACCACAAAAACGTACAAACAAAAGCGTTGCCCTTTCTCTTGTAGAATATAACTAACCATTGATAACAGACCTTTTCTTGTGGCTATGACACACTATGCAAATTTTATATCACTGATTACTGAGTCTCACTGGAAGGTTAATCTACATCTTGTGAATGAAGCCAAAACTACTCTGTTCATGTTGGTAACAGAGAACCATCAGAGCCAATTCTAAGAAAACTGGGAAGAGGAAGTTCCAAATACGGAACACAATCTTGATTGTGTAACTTGGGCTGACATTGAAGCATTCTGCACTCAAACCTGCAGGTATTGATGGAATTGCAATTGACCAGAAAATACACATCAAGAAAAACCTTACTGCTTCTTTTCAAACTGCACTGACATACATGAAAGCTAAGGGCAAGTCAGACTACATTTTGCACCCTAAATATTCACTTCAGGCATACAATAAAGTTTTTATATACAACAATAAATTAGAGTTTTGATTAGATCCCTGTCGAGGTAGTTATTAAAATTTGGCCATGCCTGAATCCAGAATCACATGGTTTTTAACAAGCTAATTAAAATTAGAAAATAAAATGAATTTTCTTCTCCCATGTTCCTCTCATCTACGCATAGTCATTGATACCAGCAACCATTGGATTTTTGGGAAGGGTGGACAGAGTTGGGGGCAAGAGGTAGAATAGAGGATATGGAGAGCAGCTGATGCATATCTTTGTTCAAGTCACCTGTATTTGAGTTCCTGCGCGTGAATTATACTCGGAGATTTTCACAAAATAAAGACTTCAACGTCTCATTATAGCAGTGCAGAAGTTAACACTCTGCATTAGTTATTCCTGTTGCGTAAATTTACTAACGTTCTGCTCCCAGGAGGGAGCCACATTGTAAGTAAAGAAGTCAGTGGTTTGACAGTAATGTTATGTGCCGAACCAGTTGTAACTTTCCAGTGGAAATGTGAGACTTGTGAATTTGCCATTATTTTTTCTACCTTGTCTTGAACAATCAGAGCCACAGACACTTCAGTCACCGTTGCCAACTAGGGGAGAGCTTCTGAGGAGCAGAATCAACCCAGCAGGCCCTGATCTGGACAGTCAGGAAAGGTGACTTTCAACATGAACTGAGGCAATCCGATGCAACATCATTGTAGTTACTGGCCCATTCCTATGCCTTTTACTTGCATGCAACTGATCTCACTGCAGGGTTTATCTGCTGTCTTTTACCAGAGGCCAGTTATACCCCCTTTCCCTTTAGTTTCTGCAGAGAGAGATAATTGGTGCAGAAAACAGGAATGGAAGTCATCTAACCAGGACCAGCTTGGAACATAGCAAGAGAGATACAAGCTTAAGATGGCAAAGGTTAATCAAACAGAAAGTAGTGAGTGAAGCACACTTTGCAACACAGTGCTGGTTGTGGGTGTGTGCAGGCAGCAGAGATTGAAATTGTGCAGTACCCTGTAGATCAATGATATGTGAAACTGGCAAAGAGATGCAGTCAAAGAATAACTATTGGTCGCAACAGGCAATTTGCTCCACTTGCCTGCCCAAGCAATGAAATGTGGAGAGGCTATGATATACGTACAAGGTGGCCATATAGGGAGGGAAATACAAAATAGAGGCAGCATTGCTTCAGTTGTACCAATCTTATTCAATCCCCAGCTAGAGTGCATTCACCTTTGGGCAACAAACCTCATGTAGGATCTATCGGCCTCAGAGCGGGTACAGGTTAGATCCATCAAATTGAAACCAAAGCTTCTAAGGTTAAATTATGAAGATAATTTCTTTATTCCCTGGAGTTTGAAAGGTTGGGGAATTATTTAATCAAAATATTTAAAAGGATGAATTGATTTGATTTGGTAAATACAGATAAATCATTTTCTCCAGTCAAGAGTGGCGTAATCCAGAGCCAGAGAATCACAGAATCATTACAACGCAGACAGAAACCATTTGGCCCATCCTGTCTGCATCGGCTCTCCAAATCAGCATTGTGATTTACTGCCATTCCCCTGTACCCCTGCACATTGTTTCCATTCAAGTACTTATCTGATGTCCTCTTGGATGCCTTGATTGAATTTGCTTCCACCACACTTCCAGGCAGTGCATTCCAAACTCCAACCCCTCGATGTGTGAAAAAGTTTTTTCTCACATTTGCTCAACTTCCACCAGCTGCAGTGGGTTCATGGATTTGAACTTATGTCCCCAAAGCAATAACCTGGGCCTCTGGATTTCTAATCCTTTACTAGACCCCTGCATTGAAGAAAGGCATTTAGGAATAAAATCAAGAAACATTTTTTTTCCTAACAGCGCATTAAGGAAGTTTGGAATTCCCTTCCCAAAAGGCTATGGATTTGGGGTCAAATGAAATTTTCAAGACTGTGATCGATAATTTTTTATTAGGCAACAGTAATAATCTAATTAAGATGTATAAGATGATAAGAGGGGTTGACAAAGTAGACGCGGAGAGGATGTTTCCTCTTGTGGGGAAACTAGAACAAGAGTTCATAGTTTTAGGACAAAGTGTGGCAGATTTAAAACAGAGATGAGGAGAACTTAGGGGCTTTGACAAAGGGTCGCCTGGACTCGAAACGTCAGCTCTTTTCTCTCTTTACAAATGCTGCCAGACCTGCGGAGATTTTCCAGCATTGTCTGTTTTGGTTATGAGGAGAAATTAGTTCTCCCAAAGGTTTGTGAATCTGTGGAATTCACCACCTCAGAGTGCGGTAGATGCCGTGACTTTGAGTAAATTTAAGGAAGCGGTGGACAGATTTTTAATTAGTTAGGGTTTGAAGGGCTATGGTGAATGGGCAGGAAAGTGGAGTTGAGGCTGAGATGAGATCAGCCATGATCGTGTTAAATGGCGAAGCAGGCTCAAGGGGCTAAACTGTCTACTCCTGCTCCTAGTCCTTATGTTCTTAAGGGACATGAATCAAAGCTAGGTAAATTGAATTAAGGCACAGATAGCCATGATCTAATTGAATGGTGGAACAGGCTCAAGTGGCTAAGCAGTCATTCTTGTTTCTATCTTCTTCTGTTCATGACTATAAAAGAAATGCTCAAACTAAAGAACACAAAGCAGGATAAATAGCTCTAGGCAGAAAGTAAGTGGAGTTTAAGCAGACAAAATTACAGATGATTGAAATTATGAATAAGAACAGAAGAAAGAAAGATACCAGCAAAAAATATCTCCAAGTTAGGATGCGACCATGAAGACTTCTGGCTGAAGAAAGCAGCAGAAACGGAAGAGGGAAATATATGAACCTCATAAAACCAATAGTGGGAGGGCCTGACAGAAAGATCATTGGAACTATCGAGGGTAAGGACAAGAAAAAAGAGCTAAAGTGGAAAGTGTTAGAGCCAGTGAAGGCAGTAACAGCATGTGTTCATGAAAAAGTAGACAAGAGAAAACTTGAGGTGAATGTGCTTCTGGTGATTAAATTAGAAAATACAGCAACACAAAATGCTGAAATTTCATTGGCATGCAAGTTCCTCAGGTTTGGAAATTAGCAATAGTACATTTCTAAAATAAACGAGAACATGAAAGAGTATAAGCATCGCAAAGGTATAGGCCTCTCTTGTGAAAGTTCCAGAAGGTGTTTGTTAGGTTGGTCCTAAACACGATACTGTATGGATGGGTCACTTTGAACAATCAACTTTAAGATCTGAAGAGGGGGAATGATTGATGACAAGGTGCTGAGGGCTCTGTTATTGTCTCCTGCTGCCAATCATGATCTATTGAACATTAATGGAATAGGAGCACATCTGTGTCGGGGATGGGGAGAGGAATATCAAGTGAACAAAGGCTTGGACATTTAAACACTTTCTAATCAACCTGCCAACAGTCTGCTTAGTACCTTGGCTCAAAACACAAAGAATGGCCATTTAGAGGATGGATGCTCCCAGAACAGTTCACCAAAAAGAACAAGCAGCTTCAGGAGAGATTGAAGTAATTAGAAGAAAATATCCTCTTCTGTTTGGATATGGCAAATAATCCATGACAATAAAGCCATGCAGATCTCTAAAATGTCTTCCATACAAAAATCTCTAAAAACTCAGCTCCCAGAATACGAGACAAGCAAAGTTTCACAACAGCTAAATAACAATTCACAGATGTATACTTGATCTTTTCAGTTGCTGTGTTGGGCGTTTCCTTTCTGATACCAACAAATGAGGTTAGATTAGGAAATCTCCATCAGTTCCTTATCCATAGTCAATCAGCAAAAGTAACTTTCTACTTATGCAATTATTTTTTAAAAATGTTCATTCAATATTGCCATCATGCAAATATTGTTTCCCCTTCCACCAAATCCCTAAATCAGTCTGGATTTTCAAATTGGGTCGACATGCTTTGCCAATTTGTAACCATAAATCAGGCAGATCTGATTTCAACAGATCTGTTGTTGCACATAAATTGCCATTGTTCCTGTAAATGCAAGTGGTGAAGGAAACCTCTGCTTCAAACAGGCAGTGGTTTCATTTTAATATTAGTTTGGGGAAGTGGGAACCTGCTACATGCTATTTTCCAAAATCCTACCACACGGGGCGTCCATCCTTAGTTGTGTCCTGGATGTCCAAGGTTGCTAGGCTGTGATACATACATGACCATCTTGAGCAGTTTGTCAGCATTGAAATTCTTGTGAGCTTTTGTACAGATTTATTCAATATTTTTCTGCCAGTACCAAGAAACCCAACAGTGGGTTTCCCGATAGGAATCACCCATCTCTCAGATTTGAAGGACGCTCGGCTACATG
Organism: Mustelus asterias; assembly: GCF_964213995.1. Lineage (NCBI taxonomy): Eukaryota > Metazoa > Chordata > Chondrichthyes > Carcharhiniformes > Triakidae > Mustelus > Mustelus asterias. The sequence continues at coordinate 75,635,926 of NC_135808.1, forward strand.
AGAGTTGCTATGTGACCTCCTGCCAGCACCTGCACACCCACATTGCCAAACAGAGGTGAACTGACTGAACTTTGGCAGATGATTCACACAAGTAGAAGCTCCTAACCCCAAAGAAAGCTGAGACAGCATACCTATTAGGAAATGTGAATATCTCATCTTTACTTAATCTCAGTATGCCCTGTCTTCAGTGATAGTGCATACAAGTTGGCACGCTGAGGGATCAACACCCAGCAAAGTCTGATTGGTTGTATCTACCACAAGGCCAGAAGCCATGTCTACAATATTGCATGATGGTGACCATGAAGATCTCAACCTTTACAGTGTTGAGTCCTAAATACAGGGCTGTTCCATAGGACTGGCGCACCTATTGACAGCATCAGGAAGTTGCAGTCTCACTCCAGCTTCCTCCATCTTGCAGACATGTTGCAATGCTGACCAATGAAGATGATGGTATGCAGAGGCAAATGAGCCCCATGTAACGCAGCACTACTACACTGCTTTACAATCAAAAAGCATATTGAGCTGCAAGGATGTGGGGAGGCAGCGACATAGTATTATTGTCACTAGGCTAATATTCCAGAGACCCAGGATAATGCTCTGGGAACCTAGATGCGAAACCCATCATGGCAGATGGTGAAATTTGAATCCTTTAGGGAAGGAAATCTGTTATCCTTACCTGGTCTGACCTATATATGACTCCAGATTCACAGCAATGTGGTTGACTCTTAAATGCCCCCTCAGCGGCACTTAGTGATGCCCACACCCCACGAAAGAATAAAAAATAATAATTTATCTGCATTTAGATTTATCAAGTCTACATGTTGAGTTCCTTCATTTTTGTTTGCCTCTGGTAAAAGCTGTGAATGGAATTTCTTCTAAACCCTTCCAAAAGCCTTCAAAATTTTGTTAGCGTTTTCTGCCACTTCCCTTTAATTATTCTCACACTGTTAACTTTCACCCAAATACATGTTCTGCTCCCACCGCTACACACATGTCCAAATCTACACCTTAAGCTATGTTGTTGAACAAACCTCAGAAAACTGCATGAAACAACACATTTACAAATATTCATATCTTAAAATAAACCATCTCAAAAAATCTAAGTTACAATCTCATATAGGCACCAGAAGAAAGGTCACACAAGTAGTCATTCTTTCACCTACAAACATAGACTATTGTTAACAGACTACTGAATCACAGAGAAGGCATTGCAGCCTAACTGAATCCCAACCTTATCCAGACTCCGCAAAAAGACTTACCAACAAGAGTTCATGGACAATGCTTATGAATGAAGAGGGAACTGTAGCTTGCAGACTGCTGCCTTGCTAGAGATCCCTAAGCTTTCACAAACTGCAGGTTAAAATTAGTCTCTGTAGCTCAAGTAGTGTATCAGCTGGTGCATTTATCCACAGCACACTAACACAGCAATTATACAGCCTATAAACATGGTCTTTAAATAAAAGTTCGGTGTCTACTAATAATCCATAGACTGCATTTATTAGATTTCTGCAACTTAAACTCACATGATTTGAGTCAAATGAAAGACTTATTTGTTTGGTCAATCTTCATCATCCACTACATTGTCTGCCAAAGGCTTTTCCTTACAAATTCAAATCTAAGCCTCAATTCTGAGCTAATACTTAAAGGGGAAGTGTTGTACATACAAATATTTAATGAATCATTTCAGTAATTGGAATGTGAATATAAAAATAATGCTATACAGCTCTAGATTTTAACTGTATGCTTCGTCGGATCACCTCACATGGGGCAAATTGACAGCCTTATCCAGTTAGGAAACATACCTAACAAGCGCAAAGTAACAGACTTGCCCTGTAAGAGAATGTATTTAATTGGGTCAAAGCAACAGCCTTACATTATAAAGAAATATACTGAGCTGTATCAAAGCAACAGCCTTACACTGTAAAGAAATGCACTGAGCTGTATCAAAGCAATAACTTCGTCTTGTGACAAGTTCAACACCATCCAAGATAAAGTAGCCCTTTGATTGGCTCCCTATCAATCACTTTAATCATTCACTCCCTCCATCACTGATGCACAGTGGCAGCAGTGTGTACCATCTACAAGATGCAATGCAACAGCTTGCCAATACTTTGACAGTACGTTCTAAACCCGCTACTGCTGGAAGGATAAGGGCAGCAGATGCATCGCAACATCACTAGCTGCATGTTCCCCTCCAAGCCACATCCAACCCTGATTTGGAACTATATCACTTTTCCTACACTATTGCAGGATCAAAATCTTGGAACTCCCTCCCAACAGCACGGTGGGTATACCTGCATCACATGGACTGGTTCATGAAAATGCCTCACCAGCACCTTCTCAAGAGCAATTAGGGATGGGCAATAAATGTGGTGATGCGGAGATGCCGGCGTTGGACTGGGGTAAACACAATAAATTGAGGCTCCTTACAATAAATGTGGGCCATTGCACACATACAAATAAAAACGTACTCTCACATCTCTATTTATTGTTCAGTGCTGGTCTGATTTTGTGTGAATCATTGACAAGTCAATATTCATGTGAAGTTTAAGGACATTCTAAAGTGTTCAGGGATAAGCTACAAGAATGATTTGGAGATTAGATAATTGCAAATAAAAATGATGATATCTTTAAATGGGGAGGAGGACGAAAGATGGAATCGAGGACAGAACCCTTGTCTTCGAAATGCAGAGAAGCAAAGTCAAAGTGTTCATAAACAGAATATTAGGTGATAGCTTAATTTGCTCTAACAGCTTTACTTGTAAATTGGATGATTGTGCATTCAGTCTGTACTTCAGGGTGTAAACACACAATCTCGGCTGACACTTCAGTGCAGTGCTGACAGAACACTGCATTGTTGGAAATGCTATCTCTCAAATGAATCATTCACGGAGGATCTGTCTGCCTATTTAGATAGAAGGATCCTATGGCACAACCATGCAGACGCTATGACAACAGATGAATGAACACTGCTCGACAATCACCAGGCAAGACTGTTCTCTTCCTGTGGGGGAGCACTTCAGCGGTCACGGGCATTCGGCTTCTGATCTTCGGGTAAGCGTTCTCGAAGGCGGCCTTCATGACACACGACAGCGCAAAGTCGCTGAGCAGAAACTGATAGCCAAGTTCCGCACACATGAGGACGGCCTAAACCGAGATGTTGGCTTTATGTCACACTATCAGTAACCCCCACAGCTTGCCTCCTGTCCTGTCTGGAGACAATACACATCTCTTTAACCTGTGCTTAATGCTCCCTCCTCCACTCACATTGTCTGTATCTTTAAGAACTGGTTGGCTGTAGAGATTTGCATTCTAATCAGTATTCTGTAACTTGATTTTGTGTCTCTGTGCCCTGTTTGAGAGCAGGTTTCCACTCCATCTGACGAAGGAGCAGCGCTCCGAAAGCTAATGGTATTTGCTACCAAATAAACCTGTTGGACTTTAACCTGGTGTTGTTAAAACTGTTACTGTGTTTACCCCAGTCCAACGCCGGCATCTCCACATCAAGACTTACCTGACGAGCAGGAGAGTTCAACTGGTGTCCTGTTAATCAGTAATCCTTCAACCAATGTCACTAGAACACACACAACAAAAACAACTTGTATTTGTAGAGAATCTTTCCCAAAATAAAACATCCCAAATGACTTCATAGAAGTTTCATAAAACAAAATGTGACACAAAGGACAGGATTTTATGGCCTCACTCGAACCAAGACCGAAAAATCCCACCCAAGGTCAATGGACATTTCTATTGTCTGGCGTGGCAGTAGAATTCTGGTGAAAATCACAGAAAGTGTCTGGTCACATATTTCATTCGTTATGGTTGGGACTTTGTTGTTGGCTAGTATTTTTCCTTATGTTACATTCGAGACTACACTTCAAAAGCAATTCATTAGTTTGCCTTGACATATCCAGAGGATGTGAATGGTATTATTGGGGGGCGACATGGTGATACAGTTGTTAGCACTGCTGCCTCACAGCGCCAGAGACCTGGGTTCAATTCCCGGCTTGGGTCACTGTCTGTGTGGAGTCTGCACATTCTCCCCGTGTCTGCGTAGGTTTCCTCCGGGTGCTCCCGTTTCCTCCCACAGTCTGAAAGACATGCTGGTTAGGTGTATTGGCCATGCAAAATTCTCCCTCAGTGTAACCCGGACAGGCGCCGGAGTGTGGCGACTGGGCGATTTTCACAATAACTTCATTGCAGTGTTAATGTAAGCCTACTTGTGACCCTAATAAATAAACTTTAAAGTGCAACTCAAATAAAAAGCTGCCAAAGATAAAGTTGTCCTCAGTAAGTGGCTAAGTAAAATGTAGTGACAGTTATAAAGATCTAACAAATACTTAATGAAACGAAAATAGAAAATGCTGGAAGCATTCAGCTGGTCGGGCAGCATCTGTGAAGAGAGGAACAGAGTTAACATTTAACTCCATTTCTCTCTCCACAGATTCTGCCTGACCTGCTGAGAATTTCCAGAATTTTCTGTTTCAATTTCAGATTTCCAGCATCCACAATATTCTGCTTTTCAACAATATGAACCATGATAGTTCCTGAATTAGTGCTACCGTGGGAATATTGTGCTATAAAAACCAACTAAATAAATGGATAAATTGAATCAATTAATCATTATGTGGCTAAATGAGAATTTATATCATGTCGATTTCTCACTGTCCACATGCTGAGCTTCACAACATTAACCCACCATTGGTCATGGGGGCTCGTGCAATCGCCAGACCAGAGTTTCTAACCAGAAAGCTCCAGGGAGGCTAAGGTTACCAACCCTCCAGGATTGGCCTGGAGTCTCCAGGAATTGAAGATCAATTCCCAGGACACTGCCTTGTGCAAACTTGGAGAAAAGTCATTGTAACATTTTTTTTGTTCATTTTTTTGAACATTTCTCTTTGCAGGATATTAAAATATTGAAAATTGGAAATAACAGTTGTTTGGCTGATAGTCAACATCCTGAGTCCATTTACTTCCCAACTGATGTCAGAAAACAGTATCACAAGGATAGATGTGTTGGCCGACTAATAGCCAAAGCGTGGGGACAAGGCATCTGATGAAATTTCCAGAAATTCTTTGGCAACCCTATGTGAGGCTGAGTGGCTCAGAAGCTCAGTGAGACAGGGGGGCTCAGTGACAGAGAGGGACTAAGTGACACAGTGAAGCTCTGACATAGAAAGGCTCAGTCACACGGAGGCTGGGTGGAGGGGGAGGCTCAGTCACACAGGGAGGGAGGGAGGGAGGAAGAAAGGGAGGGGGGGCTCAGCTACGCGGGGGGGGGCTCGGCTACGCACAGGGGGGGCTCAGCTACGCGGGGGGGGCTCGGCTACGCGGGGGGGGGCTCGGCTACGCGGGGGGGGCTCGGCTACGCGGGGGGGGGCTCGGCTACGCGGGGGGGGCTCAGCTACGCGGGGGGGCTCAGCTACGCGGGGGGGGCTCAGCTACGCGGGGGGGGCTCAGCTACGCGGGGGGGGCTCAGCTACGCGGGGGGGGCTCAGCTACGCGGGGGGGCTCAGCTACGCGGGGGGGCACAGCTACGCGTGGGGGGGGTCAACTACGCGGGGGAAGGGGTGGGGGCCCGGTAACAGGGGTCGGGTGGGGGCCCGGTGAAGGGGAGGGGGGGGCTCTGTGACGGGGAGGGGGGGGCTCTGTGACGGGGAGGGGGGGCTCTGTGACGGGGAGGGGGGGCTCTGTGACGGGGAGGGGGAGCTCTGTGACGGGGAGGGGGGGCTCTGTGACGGGGAGGGGGGGCTCTGTGAGGGGAGGGGGGGGCTCTGTGACGGGGAGGGGGGGCTCTGTGACGGGGAGGGGGGGCTCTGTGACGGGGAGGGCGGGCCCTGTAACGGGGAGGGCGGGCCCTGTAACGGGGAGGGCGGGCCCTGTAACGGGGAGGGCGGGCCCTGTAACGGGGAGGGCGGGCCCTGTAAAGGGGAGGGCGGGCCCTGTAACGGCGAGGGAGGGCCCTGCAACGGCGAGGGAGGGCCCTGTAACGGCGAGGGCGGGCCCTGCAACGGCGAGGGCGGGCCCTGCAACGGCGAGGGCGGGCCCTGCAACGGCGAGGGCGGGCCCTCTAACGGCGAGGGCGGGCTAACTGCGAGGGCGGGCTCACTAACGGCGAGGGCGGGCTCTGTAACGGCGAGGGCGGGCTCTGTAACGGCGAGGGCGGGCTCTGTAACGGCGAGGGCGGGCTCTGTAACGGCGAGGGCGGGCTCTGTAACGGCGAGGGCGGGCTCTGTAACGGCGAGGGCGGGCTCTGTAACGGCGAGGGCGGGCTCTGTAACGGCGAGGGCGGGCTCTGTAACGGCGAGGGCGGGCTCTGTAACGGCGAGGGCGGGCTCTGTAACGGCGAGGGCGGGCTCTGTAACGGCGAGGGCGGGCTCTGTAACGGCGAGGGCGGGCTCTGTAACGGCGAGGGCGGGCTCTGTAACGGCGAGGGCGGGCTCTGTAACGGCGAGGGCGGGCTCTGTAACGGCGAGGGCGGGCTCTGTAACGGCGAGGGCGGGCTCTGTAACGGCGAGGGCGGGCTCTGTAACGGCGAGGGCGGGCTCTGTAACGGCGAGGGCGGGCTCTGTAACGGCGAGGGCGGGCTCTGTAACGGCGAGGGCGGGCTCTGTAACGGCGAGGGCGGGCTCTGTAACGGCGAGGGCGGGCTCTGTAACGGCGAGGGCGGGCTCTGTAACGGCGAGGGCGGGCTCTGTAACGGCGAGGGCGGGCTCTGTAACGGCGAGGGCGGGCTCTGTAACGGCGAGGGCGGGCTCTGTAACGGCGAGGGCGGGCTCTGTAACGGCGAGGGCGGGCTCTGTAACGGCGAGGGCGGGCTCTGTAACGGCGAGGGCGGGCTCTGTAACGGCGAGGGCGGGCTCTGTAACGGCGAGGGCGGGCTCTGTAACGGCGAGGGCGGGCTCTGTAACGGCGAGGGCGGGCTCTGTAACGGCGAGGGCGGGCTCTGTAACGGCGAGGGCGGGCTCTGTAACGGCGAGGGCGGGCTCTGTAACGGCGAGGGCGGGCTCTGTAACGGCGAGGGCGGGCTCTGTAACGGCGAGGGCGGGCTCTGTAACGGCGAGGGCGGGCTCTGTAACGGCGAGGGCGGGCTCTGTAACGGCGAGGGCGGGCTCTGTAACGGCGAGGGCGGGCTCTGTAACGGCGAGGGCGGGCTCTGTAACGGCGAGGGCGGGCTCTGTAACGGCGAGGGCGGGCTCTGTAACGGCGAGGGCGGGCTCTGTAACGGCGAGGGCGGGCTCTGTAACGGCGAGGGCGGGCTCTGTAACGGCGAGGGCGGGCTCTGTAACGGCGAGGGCGGGCTCTGTAACGGCGAGGGCGGGCTCTGTAACGGCGAGGGCGGGCTCTGTAACGGCGAGGGCGGGCTCTGTAACGGCGAGGGCGGGCTCTGTAACGGGGAGGGGGGAGCTCTGTAACGGGGAGGGGGGAGCTCTGTAACGGGGAGGGGGGAGCTCTGTAACAGGGAGGGGGGCTCTGTAACGGGGAGGGGGGCTCTGTAACGGGGAGGGGGGCCTCAGTAACGGGGAGGGGGGGCTCTGTAACGGGGAAGGGGACTCTGTAACGGGGAGGGGGGGCTCTGTAACGGGGAGGGGGGCTCTGTAACGGGGAGGGGGGCTCTGTAACGGGGAGGGGGGCTCTGTAACGGGGAGGGGGGCTCTGTAACGGGGACGGGGGGCTCTGTAACGGGGACGGGGGGCTCTGTAACGGGGACGGGGGGCTCTGTAACGGGGACGGGGGGCTCTGTAACGGGGACGGGGGGCTCTGTAACGGGGACGGGGGGCTCTGTAACGGGGACGGGGGGCTCTGTAACGGGGACGGGGGGCTCTGTAACGGGGACGGGGGGCTCTGTAACGGGGACGGGGGGCTCTGTAACGGGGACGGGGGGCTCTGTAACGGGGACGGGGGGCTCTGTAACGGGGACGGGGGGCTCTGTAACGGGGACGGGGGGCTCTGTAAAGGGGAGGGTGGCTCTGTAAAGGGGAAGGGGGCTCTGTAACGGGGAGGGGGGCTCTGTAACGGGGAGGCTTAGTAACGGGAGGGGGCTTCGTATGAGGGGGAGCTTCGTAAGAGGGGGGTGGCTTAGCAACACAGGGAGGGGGGCTTAGTAACCTGGGGGGCTTAGTAACGGGGGGGGGCTTAGTAACAGGGCGGGGGCTTAGTAACGGGGGGGGGCTTAGTAACGGTGGGGGCTTAGTAACGGGGGGGGGGCTTAGTAACGGGGGGGCTTAGTAACGGGGGGGCTTAGTAACGGGGGGGGGCTTAGTAACGGGGGGGGCTTAGTAACGGGGGGGCTTAGTAACGGGGGGGGCTTAGTAACGGGGGGGGCTTAGTAACGGGGGGGGCTTAGTAACGGGGGGGGCTTAGTAACGGGGGGGGCTTAGTAACGGGGGGGGCTTAGTAACGGGGGGGGCTTAGTAACGGGGGGGCTTAGTAACGGGGGGGCTTAGTAACGGGGGGGCTTAGTAACGGGGGGCTTAGGCTTAGTAACAGTGGGGCTTAGTAATGGGGGAGCTTAGTAATGGGGGGGGGCTTAGTTACACAGAGGGTGAGACACGGGGGGGGGCTCAGATCCACGGGGAGGGTGGGTGCTCAGATCCACGGGGAGGGGGGTGCTCAGATCCACGGGGTGGGGGGGCTCAGATCCACGGGGAGGGGGGGGGCTCAGAACCACGGGGAGGGGGGGGCTCAGATCCACGGGGAGGGGGGGGGCTCAGATCCACGGGGAGGGGGGGGGCTCAGATCCACGGGGAGGGGGGGGGCTCAGATCCACGTGGAGGGGGGGGGCTCAGATCCACGTGGAGGGGGGGGGCTCAGATCCACGGGGAGGGGGGGGCTCAGATCCACGGGGAGGGGGGGGGCTCAGATCCACGGGGAGGGGGGGCTCAGATCCACGGGGAGGGGGGGGGCTCAGATCCACGGGGAGGGGGGGGGCTCAGATCCACGGGGAGGGGGGGGGCTCAGATCCACGGGGAGGGGGGGGCTCAGATCCACGGGGAGGGGGGGGGCTCAGATCCACGGGGAGGGGGGGGGCTCAGATCCACGGGGAGGGGGGGGCTCAGATCCACGGGGAGGGGGGGGGCTCAGATCCACGGGGAGGGGGGGGGCTCAGATCCACGGGGAGGGGGGGGGCTCAGATCCACGGGGAGGGGGGGGCTCAGATCCACGGGAGGGGGGGGGCTCAGATCCACGGGGAGGGGGGGGGCTCAGATCCACGGGGAGGGGGGGGGCTCAGATCCACGGGGAGGGGGGGGGCTCAGATCCACGGGGAGGGGGGGGCTCAGATCCACGGGGAGTGGGGGAACTCCGTTACACAGAGGGGGGGGAACTCCGTTACACAGAAGGGGGGGAACTCCGTTACACAGAGGGGGGGGAACTCCGTTACACAGAGGGGGGGGAACTCCGTTACACAGAGGGGGGGGAACTCCGTTACACAGAGGGGGGGGACTCCGTTACACAGAGGGGGGGGGACTCCGTTACACAGAGGGGGGGGGACTCAGTTACACAGAGGGGGGGGACTCAGTTACACAGAGGGGGGGGGACTCAGTTACACAGAGGGGGGGGACTCAGTTACACAGAGGGGGGGGACTCAGTTACACAGAGGGGGGGGACTCAGTTACACAGAGGGGGGGGACTCAGTTACACAGAGGGGGGGGACTCAGTTACACAGAGGGGGGGGGACTCAGTTACACAGAGGGGGGGGACTCAGTTACACAGAGGGGGGGGACTCAGTTACACAGAGGGGGGGACTCAGTTACACAGAGGGGGGGACTCAGTTACACAGAGGGGGGGACTCAGTTACACCGAGGGGGGGGGGACTCAGTTACACCGAGGGGGGGGGGCCTCAGTTACACAGAGGGGGGGGGGACTCAGTTACACAGGGGGGGGGGGGACTCAGTTACACAGGGGGGGGGGGACTCAGTTACACAGGGGGGGGGGGGACTCAGTTACACAGGGGGGGGGGGGGACTCAGTTACACAGGGGGGGGGGGGACTCAGTTACACAGGGGGGGGGGGGGACGCTCAGTTACACATGCTAAATTCTCCCTCAGTGTACCCAAACTGGCGCCGGAGTGTGGCCACTAGGGGATTTTCGCAGTAACGTCATTGCAGTGTCAATGTGACTTGTGATTAATAAATAAACTTTTAACTTTAACATGAGTCCCCCCCGACTCAGTTAGACACAGAGGGGGGACGCTCAGTTACACAGAGGGGGGGGGGCTCAGTTACACAGGGAGTGGGGGCTCAGTTATATAGAGAGGCGGGGGGGCTCAGTGACACATTGAAGCTCTGACAGAGAGGTTCAGTCACACAGGGCGCCACAGTCATACAGGAAGGCAGTGCAGCTGATCTCACGCTGCGGCCGCAGCAGTGGATTCAGGCAGGGTGGGATTTTGACACGATTTGTTCGCTTAACAAGCGAGAGAGGTCAGATTTGCCCTCGAACTAGGAGTCCTGGATTGTCCGGGTCGGGAGGTGTCGTGGCCGGGCAGGAGCTCTGACTGCCCAACAGTTTGTTACTCACCAAATCACCTTGTCGGCCCTCCCTGCCCAGTGGCACAGAGCCTGTGGCTGAGCCGCAACAGCGGCGCTCAGTGGTTCAGGCTCCTCAGTCACGGCAGCCTCTACACACAATCTGCACCGTATCATTTTGCACATTTCCTCCTGGAAATGCCTGGGCCAAGTTTCCATGGAGACTGCCAGTCCTGGTGTCTCCATGTTCTATCCCTGATCATGAGTTATTCAAATCTATATTTTCTCTTGCACTCCTTATCAACAACCTGGTTGCATAATGTGCCTGGCTCACACAGTATTTTCCGCATTACTGGCTCTGTTTTGGGTTCAAAGTGTCTTCCACATCACAATTCAACAGGATGGTGCAGGTTGCACTGGACACTGTTGTGGATAGGTCAGTAGCACAGGCACTGAGCATGTGCAGGCAGATAGCGGTGAATCTGCATCTAATGCTGCTTTGAAAAAACTATTTCACGGGACGTGGCATCACTGACTAGGCCACCATATATTGCCCATCCCTAATTACCCTTGAGAAGATGTTGGTGAGCCACTTTCCAGAACTGCTGCAGTCCATGTGGTGTCGGGATACCCACAGTGCTGACAGGGAAGAAGTTCCAGGACTTAGCAATAGAGTTCTAAGTCAAGATGATGCGTGGCTTGGAGAGGAATTGCCTCAGCACCAGGGACCCGGGTTCGATTCCCAGCTTGGGTCATGTCTGTGTGGAGTTTGCATGTTCTCCCTATGTCTGCGTGGGTTTCCTCCAGGTGCTCCGGTTTCCTCCCACAGTCCAAAGATGTGCAGCTTACTTGAATTGACCATGCTAAATTCTCCCTCAGTGTACCCAAACAGGCGCCGGAGTGTGGCCACTAGGGGATTTTCGCAGTAATGTCATTGCAGTGTCAATGTAAGCCCACTTGTGATTAATAAATAAACTTTTAACTTTAATATGTATCTGCTTCCCTTGTGGTTCGAGGTAGATAAGTGTCCAGCAGCAAGAAGGACCCACCCTCATTCACCAATAAAATCCGTGATATTTAGAAGGGTCATCAACCACTCTCAAGCTAGTTTCTGATTGATTTTACTGGTTCCTTCTGAATTGGTGGAAGTGTTTGATGAAACCTACAGGGAGTGAGGTGTCACATGTGAAAGGCTTAGTTCTTACATCAAGGCTTCTCATCAGACTTGCTTCAAGTCATGAGTACTATACTTTGCACCCTGCAGTTTGCAGCATGACAAGAGAGAATGACAGAGATGGACAACCCAAAACTTGTTTCCACAGCCACATCTCCTTCCTCAGCAACTATCTCTGATTCTAACTTATTGTACTTGGTTTCCAACTGAATCTCAGTGACACTCAGTTTGGGTTTCGCCAGGGTCACTCAGCTCCTGACCTCATTACAGCCTTGGTTCAAACATGGACAAAAGAGCTGAATTCCAGAGGTGAGGTGAGAGTGACAGCCCTTGATATCAAGGCTGCATTCAACCGAGTGTGGCATCAAGGAGCCCTAGCAAAACTGGAATCAATGAGTATCGGGGGCAAACTCTCCACTGATTGGAGTCATACCTGGTACATAGGAAAATGGTTGTGGTTGTGGAGGGTCAGTAATCTCAGCTCCAGGACATCTCTGCAGGAGTCCCTCAGGGTAGTGTCCTAGGCCCAACAATCTTCAGCTGCTTCATCAATGACCTTCCTTCCGTCATAAGGTCAGAAGTGGGGATGTTTGCCGATGATTGCACAATGTTCAGCACCATTCACGACTCCTCAGATACTGAAGCAGTCCATGTTCAAATGCAACAAGATCTGGACAATATCCAGGCTTGGGCTGACAAGTGGCAAGTAGCATTCGCGCCACACAAATGCCAGGCAATGACCATCACCAATAGGAGACACTCTAACCACCGTCCCTTGACATTCAATGGTGCAACCACCACTGAATCCCTCACTGTCAACATCCTTGGGGTTACCATTGACCAGAAACTCAACTGGGCTCACCACATAAACACAGTTGCTACAAGAGCAGGTCAGGGGCTAGGAATACCGTGGCGAGTAACTCACCAGCAACTCCCCAAAGCCTATCCACCATCTACAAGGCACAAGTCAGGAGTGTGATGGGATACTCCCCACTTGCCTGGATGGGTGCAGCTCCAACAATACTCAAAAAGCTTGACACCAGCCCGCTTGATTGGCACCACATCTACAAACATTCAATCCCTCCACCACTGACGCTCAGTGGCAACAGTGTGTACTATCTACAAGATGCACTGCAGCAATTCACCAAAGATCCTTAGACAGCACCTTCCAAACCTTCCATCTAGAAGGACAAGAGCAGCAGATAAATGGGAAAACCACCTCCTGCAAGTTCCCCTACAAGCCACTCACCAACCTGACTTGGAAATATATCGATGTTCCTTCGCAGTCACTGGGTCAAAATCCTGGAATTCCCTCCCTAACGGCATTGTGGGTCAACCCTCAGAACATGGACTGCAGCGATTCTAGAAGGCAGCTCACCACCACCTTCTCAAGGGCAACTAGCGATGGACAATAAATGCTGGCCAGCCAGCGATGCCCACGTCCCACGAATGAATTTTTAAAAAACTCCACCCTTCGTGTATGCAGTTCATCCACAATTGGTTCAAAAATTTCAGATTGCAATCTCCGGCCTGATTTTATTTATTTTTTCCTGACAGGTTGTAGTTTTACTCTTTTCTCTTTTTCTGTGTTCAGACAGCAGCTGCTCATCATTCTGTCATTCACATCTGTTTCCTGCAATTCAGTTTTACCTTTTAATTTTAATGATTTCCTGTTCCCTATAGTAAGCATTTGCTGTGTTCTGCCATTGGCCCATTCCTAGTTATTTACACCCACTATTGTTGTCCACTTCTAGGTTCTGCTGGACATTTCTCACCTTTATTTTCTGTCTGCTCTTTTTACATTCCCTAAGATTGTTACCTGAATATTACCATTTGCTGCAAGATTGTCTATTTTGATAGTGCCACAGTATGGCTGAATGGCCCTCGAAACCTGCAGTGTGTTTCTCAAGGGACTGAATCAGTAAGTACTTTATTTAATCGTACTTTCCTGGAAACTCTGGAAAGTGAACATATACTGTTTTGAATAAAAGGTAAGGAAAATCCTTAGTGTGAGATTTAATTGTTCACACAATTCATAAGTAACTAAAGGCACACTGAAATGCAAACAAAACTTCATCATAAAAAAGAAAGAATTGCATTTAAATAGCACTTTTCATGAAATTCCAAGGCACTTTACAGCCAACAAAATACTTTTGAAATAAAAACAAGATGCTGGATAAACTCAGCATCTGTGGAGATAACAGGCAGGACTTTACAGCCTCGATTGTCCCGAAACTGTAAAATCCTGCCCAAGGTCAACTGAGTTTCCCATGCTCTGGAGGGCCCGTCCCTGTCTACATCAATGGGGATGAAGTAGAAATAAGTTTTTAGGTGTCCAGATTACCAATAACCTGTCCTGATCCCTCCATGCAGACACTATAGCTAAGAAATCCCACCAACGCCTCTATTTTCTTAGGAGACTAAGGAAATTTGGCATGTCTGCTGCAACGTTCACCAACTTCTACAGATGCACCATAGAAAGTATTCTTTCCAGTTGTATCACAGCTTGGTATGGCTCCTGCTTTGTCCAAGACTGCAATAAACTACAAAGGGTTGTGAATGAAGTCCAGTCGTTCACTCAAACCAGCCTCCCATCCAATGACACTGTCTACACTTGCTGCTGCCTCAGGAAAGCAGCCAGCATAATCAAGGACCCCATGCAGCCCGGACATACTGATTTTACGGCCTCACTCAGGCAAGACCGGAAATTCCCGCCTGAGGTCAACGGAGATTTCCATTGTTGGACCCTTGCCCGCGCTGATTCCGTGGTTGGCCAGGTGGTAGCGTTCCGGCCATTCTCTTCCATCGGGAAAAAGATATAAAAGTCTGAGGACACGTACCAACTGACTCAAAAACAGCTTCTTCCCTGCTGCCATCAAACCTTTGAATGGATCTACGTCGCATTAAGTTGATCTTTCTCTACACCCTAGCTATGACTGTAATACTACATTCCGTACTCTCTCCTTTCCTTCCCTATGTCCGGTATGTTTTGTCTGTTTAGCACACAAGAAACAATACTTTTCACTGTATCCCTATACATGTGACAATAATAAATCAAATCAAATTAAATCAAATCAAATGATCCGCCACTGTCACCCGCTCCGATTCCCGTAGTGGGTGGAGCGGTAAAATTCCAGCCAACGTTTCTAGTCCATTTGCTTTTATTTCAGATTTCCAGCACTTCGCTACTATTTAAGTACATTTGAAGTTGTGCCGTTATTGTAATAAGAACAAACAAAGAACAAAGAACAATACAGCACAGGAACAGGCCCTTCGGCCCTCCAAGCCCGCGCCGCTCCCCGGTCCAGGATTGAATCCTGAATCCAGGATCCCCGCCCAATTTTCCAGCCTATCTACATCCTAATATCCTATCCACCGAGCTGTCCCTCACAGCTACGATGCTTTGTTCATCACAACCTATTAACTCACCCCCACCCCCCCATTCCAGACCATGTGATCTCCAGGGAGAGGCGAAAACCCAGAGTGAAAACCCCAGGGCCAATATGGGGGAAAAAAAATCTGGGAAATTCCTCTCCGACCCCCTGTGGCGATCGAAACGAGTCCAGGAGATCACACTGGCCCTGATCAGAAAATGCTTCCCAACCCTATTCATTTCCACTTCTGCTTTACGAACACCATCTGAATTCCCTGCCCCCGAGACAGGTTCCCAACTATCCGCAGTCTCGCTCTGTACTGGCACCAGCAAGATGATCATAGAATGAAGCCTTGAAACGAGAAACAAAGAACAATTAGCCCGCGCCGCTCCCTGGTCCAAACTAGACCACTCTTTTGTATCCCTCCATTCCCACTCCGTTCATATAGCTGTCGAGATAAGTCTTAAACGTTCCCAGTGTGTCCGCCTCCACCACCTTGCCCGTCAACACATTCCAACACATCCACATTTCCTAATGTAGGAAATGCAGCAGCCATTTTATACAGAGCAATCTCACACAAATAGCAATGTGAAACTGAGTACATAATCTATGCTTTTTAACGATGTTGATCAAGCAATAAGAACATAAGAACATAAGAACATAAGAAATAGGAGCAGGAGTAGGCCATCTAGCCCCTCGAGCCTGCTCCACCATTCAATAAGATCATGGCTGATCTGAAGTGGATCAGTTCCACTTCCCCGCCTGATCTCTATAACCCCTAATTCTCTTACCGATCCCTTACCAAATAAATAATGACCAGGTTGCTGAGGATACCCCTCTGCTCTTTTTCAAAATGGGGCCATGGGCTCTTTTACATCCATGAGAGGGCAAATGGGGCCTCAGTTTAATCTCTGTTCTAAAAGGTGCTAGTTCCAAAAGTGTAACTCTGCCTCAGTATTGTATTAGAATGTTAGCCTTGATGTTTGAACAAATCCTGGGTGGGACTTGAACCACAAACCTTGTTAGTCCCTTAGAAGTAGAGGTAGGAGAAATTATCATGGGAAACGAGGAGTTAAAGAAGAATGTTTTGTGTCTGTTTTCACAGTGGAAGATACAAGTTACATACAAAAATATATGGTGGCCTTGGTCCTAAAAGGTGTGAGGAAATTAAGATAATTAATATTATCAAGGGAGGTCTTGAGGCACCTGAGCCAGATGCCCCAGGTTTCACTCCAGGACTTGATGACCAAGGAAACAGCATTCATAAAGAGGGCAAACTGGTTGAGTATCAGCTTGTACGTACTTCCAACCTACACCAATGACCAGGCAGTAAGAGCGGGAGTGATTCCTGGTCAGCCATCTGCAGAAGGCAACAGCAAGCATAACCATGGAGCAAGAAATCCATGGCTGCCAAAACCCTCTCACGGCATGACACCTGAAGAAGAATATTAACTGAGAAGTACTGGAGAAACTTGAGGAGCTGAAATCCAGCAAATCCCCAGACCTGAATGCTTACATTCCAAGATTCTAAATGAGTTCGCTGCAAAGATAGTAGATGTGCTGGCTATTATTTTCCAAAATTCTCTAGTTTCTGGAACAGTCCCAGCAATTTGGAAATTAGCCAAATTTCACATTGCTATTCAAGAAAGGAGGGAGACCATAAACAGGAAAGAACAGACCGGGTATGAGGGAGGCATGGCCTAGTGGTATTATTGCTTGACTATTAATCCAGAAACTCAGCTAATGTTCTGGGGACCCGGGTTTGAATCCCACCATGGCAGATGGTGGAATTTGAATTCAATAAAAAACATCTGGAATTAAGAATCTATTGATGACCATGAACCATTGTTGATTGTCGGAAAAACCCATCTGGTTCACGAATGCCCTTTAGAGAAGGAAATCTGCCATCCTTACCTGGTCTGGCCTACATGTGAGTCCAGACCCACAGCAGTGTGGTTGATTCTCAACTGCCCTCCAAGGTTAACTAGGGAAGGGCAACAAATGTTGGCCAGCCAGCAATGCCCATGTCCCACGAATGAATTTTTTTAAAATGTAGCATAATATCAGTCAGTCATCAGGAAAATGCTGGAATCTTTTATTTAGGAAATTTTAACAAGTCACTTAGAAAATCTTAATATGGCCAGACAAAGCCAAAATGGTTTTAAGAAAGGAAAATTGTATTCGACAAATTTATTAGAAATTTTTGGGGGAAATGAATACCTGGATTTCTAAAGGTATTTGTTCAGGTGTCATACAAAAGTTTACCAGACAAGATAAGGGTTCATGGATTTGGGAGTAATATATTACTATCAATAGAGGATTGGCTAATGGACAGGAAGCAAAGTGTAGGCATAAATGGGGAGTTTTCAAGATAGCAAGCTGTGACTAATGGAGTGCCACAAGGATCAGTGCTGGGGCCTTAGCTATTTACAATCTATTTTAAATTTAATATTTTATATTTAAAATTTAAAATACCAAAAGGTAGGGTTTAATTACCTGTGTAAAAGTACAAGTGAAACAGTCACTGCTTCCTAAATTGACTTGACTATAAAACATATAATGGCTATAGTTAGTTACCTATGGTTTATTTACACAGGGTTTATATGAATACTGCACATTAGAGCAAAACAGATAACTATCCAGATTATTTACAATTACCTAACAGAAAGATTTCCTTCATAATTCAAGAGGCACAGGCTACTTTATTCACTTTGTTGATATTTATATTATTTCTATGTTATCTATGCAATCACACCTCCCAACTTATTTTTTAAATCATCCCTAAATTAAACAACATGGCAAGTTCTTCTGCATTGTTAGAATGTAACCAGTGACAACTTTGTATTGGTTGTAATGTGACCAATGGTAACAAGCTGCAAGGGTCAGCTGACCCAGTAAACCATGGAACCAATTACGGAATGATGTGATGGTCAGCTGACCCCAAGTTTGGAGTAAAGGAGTTTCTTTATTAAACCCTTTCTTTGATTTATAAGTTGGAGTAAGTTTTGTTGTATTTTTATTGTCTACATTTGAAGAGTTCCTTCTGAAGAAACATGCATGACATCACACATTCCTCAAACAGAGGAATATTGTTTCAAATGAAAATTCTAAAATACTAGAAAAGTGAGTAAATCCTTTGTGATTCTTCAATTGCAAGCTGTATGACTGAGTCACTGCTTCATTGCAAAAACATTAATATGAGTAAAAGCTGTAACAATGACTGTTACTAATAACAGTTACTAATAACCACATTCCATTAATATTTTCCCTCCTTCAATCTCATCCATTTTTCCCAATCTTTTCTCTTTACTTTTTTTGTTTCAGCTTTCATACAATTGATGGGCTGAATAGCCTCCTTCTGCACTGCAGGGATTCTATGATTGAATTGTCTGGCTGCAGAATTGCAAGTATTTCCTCTTGCTTTATCAGTCGTAGGATGATGAGCAAAAGAGCTGCTGACCTAGCTTTGAAAGTATTGTGAAATCCATCTAATAAATGAAAGCACCTACAGTATTAATGGAAGAAAGCTGGGATAGCCTGGTCTTCAAATCATAAAATATATTTTCTGAAAATAATTACCTTATCTTTGTCTGAAAGAGTGTAAGTCCATTCTCAAGTCTGTCTGGAAAGAATCTTTGGCTTCAAGAAGTAGTAACTATTCACCGTGATGATGTTGATTGTCTACACTTAGAAATTTATTGCAACTGATGTAATTGTTTTTATGTTAATGCAAAATGAGCTTGCAGTTTCATATCAGATGCAAGCTGTTTGACAATCAAAGTAGGGCGGCACGGTAGCACAGTGGTTAGCACTGCTGCTTCACAGCTCCAGGGACCTGGGTTCGATTCCCGGCTTGGGCCACTGTCTGTGTGGAGTTTGCACATTCTCCTCGTGTCTGCGTGGGTTTCCTCCGGGTGCTCCGGTTTCCTCCCACAGTCCAAAGATGTGCGGGTTAGGTTGATTGGCCATGCTAAAATTGTCCTGAGATGCGTAGGTTAAAGGGATTAGTGGGTAAAATATATGGGGGTAGGGCCTGGGTGGGATTGTGGTCGGTGCAGACTCGATGGGCCGAATGGCCTCTTTCTGTGCTGTAGGGTTTCTATGATTTCTAGATATGAAAGACCATCTAACCTCATTACAAAAGGTTTACGCCTTACCCTCTTCAACATGAACTTCAAATTTAATATAATTCCCTGCTCAAGGGGAAAGAAATTATTTGATAGTGTATTCTAACTTGGAGACCCAGAGGAATGGTATGATATAACAGCTGGGGGAGTTTCCAATTTCATCAGTTCTCAATCTCTTGTATCAATCATTTACCTTTTAAATAAACATATGAATAAGGAGTAGGCCATTTTGCCGCTTGAGTCTGCTCTGCCATTTAAGCAGCTTGTGGTAACCGCAAACCCACATTCCTGTCTACCCTCAGTAACCTGTCACCCACTTGCTTACCAAGAATCTATCCACCTCTGCCTTTAACATATTCAAAGTCTACTTCCACAACATTTTCAGGAAGAGAGTTCCAAAGACACTCAATCCTCTTGAGTTTTAAAAAAAAATTCACCTCATCTTTGTTTTAAATGGGCAAGCTTTTATTTTCAAACAGTAACCCCTAGTCCTTCAATTATATGACAATGTGATGGTACTACATGAGGCCCCAAGAAAACGTAACTTACAATTTTCAAAAACTCTTGTCAATGTTCTGAAATGGCACCAACATTTCAGATGCTCTTAGTTGTTTGGTAGTACAGAGCTTCAATATTGCTGAAAAAGAGATTTTTTAATTGAAGCATTTCATCTTGCATAGATCATGACCATTTGCAAGAATGTTCTGACTGATTACAAATATCTCTCAAACATAGCTGGTAGTAAACCTTTGCAAACCCACAGATAAACTGGAGAGCTAATAAACCTTTTAGTGACGAGACACTAAGTTCCATGAGGGGGATGACAGAGACGAAAAGTTAGATGCTTTTCAGAGTAGTATAAAGGCCTGTGTAGACGATAGGTAAGATTTGAGGAGATCAATATTTTACTTTTGCCATTAGATAGAGCCTGAGAATGCAGTTTGCTAGAACTTGAAAGCTAAGCCTGTGGCATTGGCAGGAGAGTCTAGTGCCGTTCCAAGAAATGCTTTAGCAGTGAATGAACAAACCAATACCATCTAACACATTTCTCATGGGTGTAAATTAGAACATAAACGATTGAGAGTTTTATATTTGAGGGTGAGGTAACTCCAGAAAGATGGTTATTCTTTGCAATCCCAGGGTCAGCATGATCCCCAATATTAACAAATTTCTTTCCAGAAATTTCGCTGAATAAAAGTGTTTTGATACTGAGGATTGATAGAATTTGTTTCCCTATTCCATTGTGTAGAGAGATTTTAAATTGTTTTAGTCAGTGAGTCTGTTCTTATAGTAGCGGTATGCAAATTACTTATAAATAACGTTGAACTTCTCTTGAGGAACGATCTGCTGAAGACCATGCCCAGCCTCCAGATATTTCCAAGAAATTGAAGTGAATAAAAATACTAATGTATCAGCCAGATCAGTGAACTTGGAAGAACATATACTTGTCTCGGAATCTGATGTATAAGACAATGGTTTAACGCGAGGGATGCACGAAGAATCAAGAGCGCAAATTTTTGATTGAAAAGATACCAAAGCCTCAGACTGACAAACAAAGAATTTACAGCCACTGAAAATGAATTCACTCTGTCTGATCCTAAGCCACAGTTGTCAAAGCAGAATACAGCAGCTAAAAGACAACAAAACAAAAACGATTTGGCTCTAACTAATGTTGATTCTGTGGAATTACAAGGACGTATTAAAGTTTTGGAGTGTAAATTCAAACTTCCGAAGGATAAAGCAGTTGCTGTGAAAGAGGAATTGAGCAAAAATCATGCTCACCGATGGAAAGGATTTAAAGCAATCTGAGAATTGCCTAAAAGAAAATGAATATCAAGATTTTTTGATTGTTGTGACTTTAATGATATTCCTAAATGAAGGAGAATTGTAATCTTGCATTTAAATAGATGGATGGTTCAGCATTTTGGCTAGCTGGAATGTCCTTTCCTAACCTGGACAATTAAAAAATTTACATCCAAGATAGAGAATGGAGATCAAGTGTTAGCACCTAGACCAATCGGTCCATAGTCAGATCCTAAAGAAAAACATGAAGCCACATGTGGAGAGGAGCTAGTTGACAGAGGAAGTGGTCTCAATTTGCTGTTTACAATGAATGGAGTTCAACAATCATACTGATTGTTTCAAAGTAACAGATTTGACAAAGTTACCCAAACCGAATCAATTGGAAAATCTTTTAACCTAGGAAATGGAAATGCTGTGAAATTTAATCAACAGGAAGAAGGAGATTTATTATGACACACAATAGAAGGTGAAGCCAAGAACAGTAGCACAGTGGTTAGCACTGCTGCCTCACAGCACCTGTGTAGGGGAAGTTTCTCGCTTCCTACCAGCATAACGGGGCATAGAGTATAAAAGTTGGGGTCTGATGTTGCAGTTGTATAGAATGTTGGTTCGGCCACATTTGGAATACTGCGCCCAGTTCTGGTCGCCACACTACCAGAAGGACGTGGAGGCTTTAGAGAGAGTGCAGAGGAGGTTTACCAGGATGTTGCCTGGTATGAAAGGGCTTAGTTTTGAGGAGAGATTGGGTAAACTGGGGTTGTTCTCACTGGAAAGACGGAGGATGAGGGGTGACCTAATAGAGGTGTATAAAATTATGAAAGGCATAGATAGGGTGAACGGTGGGAAGCTTTTTCCCAGGTCGGTGGTGACGTTCACGAGGGGTTATAGGTTCAAGGTGAGGGGGGGCAGGTTTAACACGGATATCAGAAGGGCGAATTTTACACAGAGGGTGGTGGGGGCCTGGAATGCGCTGCCGGGCAAGGTGGTGGAGGCGGACACACTGGGAATGTTTAAGACTTATCTAGATAGCCACATGAACGGAGTGGAAATGGAGGGATACAAAAGAATGGTCTAGTTTGGACCAGGGAACGGCGTGGGCTTGGAGGGCCGAAGGGCCTGTTCCTGTGCTGTATTGTTCTTTGTTCTTTATAAAAGACAAGCAGACATGAGTACAGTACAAAAAGGCAACACAAACTTTATTCTCTGTTTAAAATAACAAAAACCACAGGCCTGGGGAGAGACAGCTGCTAGTCAACTGCTCTCCTGGCCATTGTGCGCTTTACAATTTATAGGGTTTTGAACTTCGCGCCAAACATATGGTAATAGGCTCATCATTTACTCCCAGTTACATGATCAGTGCCTGCTAATAACACAAAGCAGTGGCACAATAGCAAGAAGTTAAAAAGCCATTATAGATAGGTGGAATTGATCTGTGGCTGATGATGATGTGAACCCATTTCCCTGGGCTGATCTCTTTCTGGAGGGTTCTCTTTGTGTTTTGAGCTTCTTGCATAATATAATCAGTTGAGCTATTGTCTATGTTTTCCCTGCTCGGAGTCTAAAGTGATTAGGCTGTCTCAAGTGATTAAGGGGTGCCCATGAGTCATCGCATTGCTGTGAGCTGCTGACAATATTTTAAAATAAATTTGATATACACGCGTAAAAATGTCCATGATATTAAGCATAAAGGTCGCCCCCTTCAACCTGGATCCCAGGTTCAATTCCAGCCTCTGGTCACTGTCTGTGTGGAGTTTGCACGTTCTCCCCGTGTCTGTGTGGGTTTCCTCCGGGTGCTCCAGTTTCCTCCCACAGTCCAAAAATGTGCGGGTTAAGTTGATTGGCCATGCTAAATTGAGCCTAGTGTCAGGGGAATTAGCAGGTTAAATGTGTGGGGTTACGGGAATAGGGCCTGGGTGGGATTGTGGTCAGTACAGACTCGATGGGCCGAATGGCCTCTTTCTGTACTGTAGGGATTCTATGATGCCTATTCTAAACAGTGAAACAAGTTCTCTATAGGAGAGAAAGAACTTCAAATGTTGACTAAAAAGTGGAGTTGAACTCTTAACTATTACATGCTGCAAAGACAAATGTGATAGCACGAGGGAGAATATTCCTTGTATAGTATATAGTAAGTTATAAGAATGTGTATAATGTTACAAATTGCTATATTTTGGTTAGTGTTTTTGAAAACTGATCACTAAGGTGATGACTTTTGTCTTAGGAGGGAGTTGTTACAAAAATGAGGTCAATAGGATTGTTAAGTTTTGGGATCCTGGGCAATATTTTTTCAGCTGCACTCGCCTCATGACCAGAAAATACTGCCCAAGGTCACTGAACCTTTGCACCCCCCCCCCCCCCCCCGCCCGCTACAATTTCGGGAAAATTCCACCTCATGTCTTAATCTAAGGTAAAATGAAGGGGGTCTTATGACCTGTTCTGAGGTCTGTCTGACAACAGGCTTGGATGATGTGTCTGTTAAAGATTAAAGGGAGGCCTGGTTTCTTTTATAAAAATCAACATTTGCATTCATAACCCCATATCAAAGATAGTTAATTCTTTCATAATGCCTTTGACCTGTCAATCAAAATGTGAACAGACAATGCACCACCCCCTGACCACTGTGAAAATGATAGGCTGTGGAAAGCAGCTAAATATTATAACGATAGCACTTGGGGTAATTTAACAAACAGCTATTGAAACTATTAGAAAAAAATTACTTCAACTAGCACAGGCAGGCAGTCTTTGCAAAATTACAGTGCTATGCATTTAAATAACTTGACAGCCTGACAGAACTTACCCACCCTTCTAGAGCATTTGCAACTTCAAGATATCCCACAATTCAGGATAAGGCTGTTGCTCCAGTGAAAATGAACTCATCATTGATGTGGGAGTCGCATCCTATCTTTACTCCCCTCCGTCCCTTGGCAATAGTGGGATCTATCGGAAATGGGGCGGCACGGTAGCACAGTGGTTAGCACTGCTGCTTCACAGCTCCAGGGTCCTGGGTTCGATTTCCGGCTCGGGTCACTGTCTGTGTGGAGTTTGCACATTCTCCTTGTGTCTGCGTGGGTTTCCTCCAGGTGCTCCGGTTTCCTCCCACAGTCCAAAGATGTGCGGGTTAGGTTGATTGGCCAGGTTAAAAATTGCCCCTTAGAGTCCTGGGATGCATAGGTTAGAGGGATTAGCGGGTAAATATGCGGGGGTAGGGCCTGGGTGGGATTGTGGTCGGTGCAGACTCGATGGGCCGAATGGCCTCCTTCTGCACTGTAGGGTTTCTATGATTTCTATGACTTCTAGATCTAGTCCTGTCCGTCACTTTCAAAGGTCCTCCGTCTCCACGGTTGTGAAAATCTGGTCTGATAACACTGTCCCTGACTTCAGCTGAAACTCATTAATGTTTTACTTATTGCAGTTTTACCAATATTCACCATTTCTGATTTCCCTCTCCTACTTCCTCCACTCTCTCTTCTGAAGAGACATTGGAATAGATCATGAACATATTTGTCTCCAGAATTGAAAACATCAGCTTGGCCAGATCCTCCCCTGACCCCAATCTTCCTAACTGAGACACCATATCCCAATGTCCTTCCAGCTCTCATCGAACTAATTTTTCCCAAGGAAATCACTGTCACTCATCCATTACATATACATTCATTACCTCAACATTCACAACTGAAATGTTTTCTGCCCAGTCTTCTTACTCTAACACCATACCAAATCTTTGGAAGGATATATTGATCTTAGAGCGATTCCAGATTTAATGGTCTGATAACTGGACTCCAAGAGTTAAGCTACAAGAAGAGGTTAAACAGTCCAGGGTCATATTCCCTGAATTTAGAAGGTTAGGGCCTCATTTTATCCAGGTTTTCAAGATATTATGGGAAGGGATAAGAAGAAACTATTTGGAGCTTGTGTATTGTTGAAAAAAGAAACATACTGTCAAGCTTTTTGTCCTGCACTTGTCAGGGCATATTCACATAAATACTTTATATTCATGAATGGGCCTAAGACTGCCACTTTCAGTCCTGAAATATGCCCAATCCACCGCAGATTACCCTGGAAGAGTAAGGTGTCTCAAAAATATCAGCAACAGATGAAGCTACATTTTTCACACTGCAGAAGAAACACAAATGGTATTCTCCACTGCCAGGTGCTGCTGTCAGGCCAAAAAGAAGTTCTGCTTACCACACAAATGAGTCATGTGGTAAATGAATTTCCGTGCCAGTGTAATGTCAGGTATGGAGGGCTTTTGCCCCACTTACTGGTGGATCATATCAAACAGCATGTCCCTTTGTTTCACAACAGACGAAGTTCTCACCGTATTCAACCAGTTCATACTTGCAAAACTCAGCACATAGCATGCTACATTAGCGGTGATTCTGTGATTGGGCAACACCTACTAAACAATCCCGATTGTGCTAAGAATTACACTAACAACCAATTTAAGATCATCAGTTGGGCTTGCAGTGTGTCTCTTCTGCATGCTAGAAGCTACATATATTCACACACACAGCCCTGGCCTTTGCAAACATGTTCAGAAAGAACGTGTACATGTTGTGCCTTTTCCAATGAAACAAAAGCTTGGGGCACAGCCATTTCCTGATTCATTTGCCTTGATACATTTACCACAATCAAGTGTCAATTTGCCTAGTTTGAATTTAAATAAGAGCTTGGCTGTTAAGTGTTCCTCGGTGGACTCTCCATGGCAATCCGAGATCACTTGCCAACCAATCAGCATCTTTTTCTCGTGCAATATAAATTGTTGTTCCCTTTGAGATTTGGTATTCTTGTGAATATGTACTGATCAGTACAAGATGAAAAGCTTTGACAGCATGTTTCTTTTTTCAGCAATACTCAAAAAACTACTTCTGCTAGTTGAGGACTCGAAGGCTGGAAGGAAAAATCAAAACATTAGAGGCAGATCTTTCAGAAATGAAATTGGGCAACGTTTCATTCTGCAAAAGGGTGGGAGAAGTCTGGAACGAACTTCTGTAAACAGCAATTGATGTTAGATTAAATGTTAAGTACAAAATTGTCAGATTTTTGTTAGCCTAAGGCATTTGGGCGAAGGAGGCCATATGGAGTTAGACCAAGGTGATAAATGGCCTATTGGTTTTCATGTTCCACTCCCTTAACAAATTTGTGGCCTAAGTTCTCTTGTGCGCCAATTCCTGACATCCATTGCCTTCATCCTACCAACTCCAACAAATCATATTCAAGTTCCTTCATGGCCTCATCACATCTTATTTGGGTAACCTTTGCGAGCCATATATTCCATTCTAGCTGATTGCATATATTCCTCCAACTTTCGATTGCTTGCTTCATTTTCATGCCAAGCTTTTGATCCTCAGTCCTTTATCTCCTAGAAGTCTTATCCAAAATCATTTGTCTTGCTTCCTTACTTACGTTCTCTAAAGCTTTTCTCTCACTAAACTTTCAGCTTCCCTTTATCTCGCTCCCTGTTTGACATTCTTCTCTAGTCAAGCCTCTACAAGAGGAGCAGCATCTATTTTTTTAGGTTAGTAATAAGACTAGCGCTCGTTTGAGGGGGAGTTGGTTGGCTGCCTACCAGTACTCGCATCTCCTTCTGTCTAACTTTTGAACAGTAATTCCTGAAACAACAACTTGCAATCATCTAAAGGATTTAATATGGTCAAATGCCCCAAGGCGCTTCACAGCAATCGATATTATCAAATAACATTTGATAAATTGCATAAATCTGATTTTAAGAATATAAATCCATACACCTTTTATTTCTGCTCTAATATGAAGGCAATGGGTATGCAAGTGGCTCGGAATTACACTTCATTTTCAGAATCTACAAATAAATTGTCAGACTAACAACAGCCCCGCCCTAGTTCATTTAATTGGATACAGCAACGGAAGCCGAAATGAAACTGAAGCAATATTTATTAAGTCTGAGCAGTTAAGGAACTTTGTACTATCATGTTATTGTGTGTGTACGTGAAAGGTGTGGTAAATAAATATTTTAAAATTCAGTTGGTAAAAATCCAGACAAACTAGTTTGTCAACTGTGCTGAATGCTGTCTGTCACTAAATGCCTGTCACAGAACTCCTGTACTTTGCAACTCATTGCCTGACTCAGCCGACCTAAACAGCAACTTGCTGACGTGTCACCCCCTGTTCAAGTTGCAATAACCTGGGTTAAGCGCACGGCAGTTAATGAAGTAAAGGTCTCTCAACAACTCCACCAGGCGCCGGATCCCAAAGGAGCTTTTACTCTGACAAAACAATCTTGCAATTGATGCCGAGTCATCATGAGTGCGACGGATGAGTGACAGCTCTGGCTGCCAAGGCCCGCCCTCGCTCGCTTCCCACTGGTCAATCTACCATAACTGGCGGGCAGCCCGGGGCCGGCTTGTCCTTTCCGATTGGCCACAGGGCGCTGTCACTCAGCATCAATGTCCAGCACCCCCGCCCCTGAATGGCTGCCGCGGCTGTCACTCAATACGCGGCTCCAGGCTGGCTTGAGGTGGGACCGGGGAATCTGTCATCGAGTCTCATCAGCCTGGGAGGGAGGCCATGGCCTGGTGAGGAGCGAGCTGGGGAGCCGAGGGAGAGCGGGTAAGGGGGGTGGGGAGCTTGACTTGCATCCTGTGTGATTGGGGCAGTGAATGAGGACTGGAGGGTGGGAATCGCAGCAAAGTCCGCTGCGGCCTCTCGGAGCAGCGGGTGCCACATTGTAGCGGCGGCGGGAAGGTTGTTACCCAGGGTTAGAATGTTGGCGAGACAATGTTGCCATCACTCGGTGTCTCTGCACTCGCTGCTGCGTTACAATGTTGCAGCTTCTTGCTGGGCTCAGCGATGGCCGCCGGGAGTAAGGGGGGAGATGGATGAGTCCAGGCCACAAGCCGCATCTCCCCCCCCCCCGGCCTCCTGCATTGTCAGCCCCGGCCTTTGCTTCGGGTAAAGCCGCAGTTATGCTACACGGGGTTTGCTGCTGTTGCTCCTCCTCTTCCTCCCCATCAAGTGTCTGGGACTTACTTTCGCCTCTGGCCCCAGGGCCCCGCTCCGAGACGGCATGAAAGTATCTCCAGCAGGGCCCACACCGGGAGTACCGACACCTAGTTAGAGGAAACAGCTTGTAATTGAAACATGAGTCTGATTGTATTGAAGATGAGTCGTGTGTATGTGTGTGTGTGTATATATATATATATATGTAGCATAAGAGAGATGTGTGGAGGCCTCTTTCACCTGTGACTAAAATAACTTTGTCTCCTTTCGTTTAATTTGTGGTCATTTACTATTTTGACTCCCTTTTCGAGTCGCTTGGAATTCGCCCAATTTCTCTGAAGTTCGGAGTTTGACAGCCTTGCATGAATTCCACTATTTGCTACGGTGTTGTTGCTTTTGATGTTTGAAGACACTCAAACTAGACAGAATGTCTTTGGGCTGCTAAATTAAATCTAACCTATTAATTTCTGTCGGGTTTGCTCGCAGCAGAAAACCTACGTTTTCCCACCGAAAATTAAACGGAATCGAATCATATCATCTACAGGTCACTGCTTAAGACATTCCCGAAATACCTTGCAATAAAACTTTGATTTAACTGTCGTCATAAACCATTGGACCGAGTTATATACAGATAACCATGTGTGGTAGAATCTGCTGCTAGAATGAGCACAGTTTCAAATAAGAACACGATGGGTTGAAATATTCAGTTATAGCGACCTAGATTTTGACTGACCTGGCTGGGCATCGCCTGATATTTGTACTTGTACAGATGTTCTGAGATTGCTATCTGGCCTGGTCAATCTCCTCTCTGACTTGTCACTCTAGATATGTGCTCTTCAGAACAACACTGCAAGAGATGATCGATTTATTTATGATCAGCTATTATATCCATTTATCAGAACGAATAGGTTCTTGAAACTTTAAGTTAATTTACAGATTCATTCATTATATAGTACATGAAATAATATTTATGCATGCACTTATAACGGATGGTTGTGGAGATTTGACACAACTAAGAATTGTACTTTTTACCTTTAACAAATAAAATATCCCAAGGCATTTCTCCAGAGTAATTGTAAAACAAAATGTGCTACACGAGATGTTAGAGCAGTTGACCAAAATATTGACCAGAGCGATAGATTTTTGAGGAGTGTCTTGAAGGAGGAAAGTGAGTTGGATAAGTTTTTAGTGAATTAATTCAAGAGCTTAGCACCTAGACAGCTGAAGCCATGCTGTTATGTTTGCTGAACTTTACAAAATGATTATTTTTAAAAATGTACCTTTATTTTCACAGTAACTTCATTGCAGTGTTACTGTAAGCCTACTTGTGACACAAACTTAAATACACATCTCAGCTTGGAGACATGCCCATGTGATCTGGTTGTCATGGCGCAAGAACCCAAAACAAAGATCTATTAGAGGGGAGGGGGGAAACCTTTGAATACACTTTACAGTCTCTGGGTTGGATTAGAATAGCCAAATCTGGTGGCAGTGTATGCATAGGTAAGGGTTTCAGTAACAGAAGAGCAGAGGTGGAAATAGAGGTTCTTAGCAACTATTTGGTTGAAAGCTCATCTAGGGTTCAAATATGGCACTGTGGTTGTGAACAGTCTGGTTAGGTTAGCAGGGAGAGGAATAGAGTTGGTGGCCAGGAAGTGACTTTTGTGGCAGAAGCCATAGGTAATGACTTCAGTCATCCCAGCATTTAATTGGAAGGAATTTTTGCTCATTAATACTGGATGTCAGATGAACAGATTGACAATTTAGAGATAATGAAGGGATTGAGAGAGTTGGTGGTGAGGTAGAGCTGGGCACCATCAGCATATTTGTGGAAACTGGTATGTTTTTTGATTTTTGTCACAGGAACAGCATGTAGATGTGAGATAGGAAGGGGATAAGAATAGCTCCTTGTGGGGGTGGGAAACCAGAGGTATCAGTGCAAGGTTGGGAAGAGAAGTCATTGATGGAAATTTTCTGGATACGATGAGATAAATAAGAATGGAACCAAGTGAGCCATCTACCTGGGGAAATGGTATGGTTAGCTGCGTCAAATGCTTGCATGGGTAAGGGTTTCAGTAACCCTGAAGTTAAGGATTCCCAATAGGGTTAGTTTTCCTGGCACAGTCATGTAATTTGGGATTTTTTTTAGTACTGTAGCAAGAGCAGTAACTAATTGGAGACATTCAAACATGGAGCTGCAGGAAAGATGGGCACGAGTTTGGGAGGTGGCAACACATTCAAGGACTCAGGAGAAGATAAGGCAGTAGTTTGCAAGGATGGCGAGGTCAATGGTTTTTATTGAAGGGTGATGTTGACTGATTTGAGGGATAGAGGAACAAAAGCTGAGGAGGGAGAACTGTTTGCATCTCTAAGTTACAACATACACCGATTGGTAAACCTACATCATTTCTATTGATTGGCGTGGGCAAAGATTACTATTTTTCAAACATTTCAAAGATTTTGCTTTCCACTTGTTATCTCCCTTTTCCAAGGTCACCCAACTGTTCTAATTAAGCTAGTGCCAACCAGTAATCATGTAGGTGTTATCTTACTTGGGAGGCTTATTTTAGCCTTTCAGTAGAGAAGGTAAATATGTGAAATTGTGGAGTACAACTTTAGCTGTTCATTACATGCCAATTAACCCTTTTCTACCCATGTCTCCTAACAACAGACTGAGTCATCAGAGGACTTTAAATGAGATGTTGAGTGCTTGTTCAGGGGATGTTGAACATTTTGCATCTGTTATTTAAAGCATAAGGGGGTTCTGTGTCTTGGTTAAATTATATCTCTTGTAACAGCATCAAGATAGATTAACTGGTCACTTACCTCATTTGTTTTTGTGGGATTTCACTGCACAAATTAACTGCCATATTTACACTTCAAAAGTAATGAATTTTCTGCAAAGCATTTAAGGATGTCCTGGGGATGTGAAAGACAAATGTAAGTTTGTTCTTTTCCTGCTCTTCCCCTGCACCCTCCCATACCTTCCAGATTTAAGCAGTTTCTCCTGTTTATGGACCAACCAGTATTCAGTATCCAAAGAGAAGGTGAAGAGCAATTCTGCCTTCAGTAGAAACAATCCACCTGCTGATCAAGAACCCACATCTCATGTACAGCTTGGAGTCTAAGAGAAAAGAGAGCAGTATATGTAATGAGAACTGTTTTGTGAATAGAGAGAAAATGTGTGCAGTGACAGCTGCTAGTGAAAAGAACAACACGTGTGATGGGAGCTGTTAGTGAATAGTGTCAAGTGTGGAGAGAACTATTAGTGAATAATGAAAGCTGAGATTTTGTGTTTTTCCTTAAGTAACGACAATGACTCATTACTGAGGAGTGAAGATTTTATTTTTTTTCTATTTGCTGGAGTTCATTCAATGGCACAGAAATGGGGGTAATTTTAATTTAAAATTTTATTTGGTAACTTCAGGAAAAAGGGTACAAGGATTAATCACAGGCCATGAATTGAATCCCTGATTACGATTAGGGGAATTAATAGGATTGAAAGATTCCAACTACATTATTAAAAATATTGTCTCGATGTTTGTATTGATGTAATTGTTAGGTCTCTCAACTAATCAACTTGTGCAATCACCTCAGAACTTCCAGTTTGGACATCTCACTGCTGCCTCACAGCGCCAGGGACTGGGTTCGATTCCTGGCTTGGGTCACTGTCTGTGTGGAGTTTGTACGTTCTCCCCATGTCTGCGTGAGTTTCCTCCGGGTGCTCCGGTTTCCTTCCCACAGACTGAAAGACGTGCTGGTTAGGTGCATTGACCCAAACAGGCGCCGTAGTGTGGCGGCTAGGGGAATTTCGCAGTAACTTCATTGCAGTTACTTGTGACTAATAAATAAACTTTACATTACTTTACTTCCACCAAGTGCCCTGCAACCCAGCAAAGCAATAGGAAATGGCAACTGAACTGATCTGAATCTTGAGAGTATCTGAAGTGCAATAAGACTTGGTTGGACTGGAAACTGAATGAATGAACTTGAAATCTCCCACCTGATATCATGGGATATTAGCGTTAAAAACAAATGTGAAACAATCATTCCCCATTATGAACTACCAAAAAACTTTTTAAGCAGGATTTTTAAAACTGACAACAGGCTGGTGGAAGGTTATAGAATGTCATGTTTTATTCCTCATTCTAATCATTGGAGCCGTGTCACAACCTTTAGGCTGAGAACTGCTGCCACTGTGAAATTCAGTGACAAAGGAATGTTGCTGAAATGTTTCTCAAATATCCAAAAATTGTGTTTTGGTATAAGAACATTTCAAAGAGTTAACTCCTTTTCAGGAGTAATTTCAAACTGATTTGGGTATGTACGCCTCTAGTGTTTGGGTCCCATCTGAGCTTGATACAGTGACAGTGCTGAACCACCCTTGGGAAGTGAGTTCAGGCACTTATAAACTGCTCCCCTAACACCCCACCACAATTTGCCATCAACATGTTGACATTGAATAAGGTCACATGAAGAATGGTCACTTTGGCAAATAATCATTGGTTGACTTCCTTTGTAGTTATTGATCTTGGTGCTGTTTTTAAATCCAAACCAATCCTGATTATTCTGAGGTCAAATAATGCAATGATGCATGTTAGAAGCTGCCTTCCAACTGCCCAACAGGCTACTTGATAAATACATCCTCCTGTATAATGCTGGTCCAATTTCTCCTCTTGAATCTGTCAAAATGACCCAAAGGTTGGCCTATAGGTGAAGGGCACAGAAGGTCAGCAAGTTGTTCCAGCCCATTTCTGAAGACTCCCACTTGAAAATGCACGTATGGAGACATGAAGCGAGTGACCCGTGGCATCATCATGATTGAATGGTCTGATAACATTCATTAGCTTGGCTCACACACATCCACCCAGGAATAATTTGGAGTAACCTTGGCAAAGAATTTGGTGGGGATGACTTCCCTCCTGCTTAATTGGTGCAAATAAGAGTAAACAGGTGGTAGGAAGAGTGTTTCTGGAAAAAATCTGTTGCATTGGAATCCTTTCAAGTTAAAGCTGTATTGTTATCGATACACAAAAAGGTCAGGTATGCTCTTAATTTATTTGCAATAAATTTAGTAATCCATAGCTGATTCAAACAATTAACTATTGCTGTAGTTCACTGAAATCACCATGGAATTGCTCAAAGTCAGTGATGTAGATAATCAGCTTTGTAATTGTTCCTCTTCTGCACCCATTAAATGGAGAACAAGTTACTTATCTAACATTTCACTGGTACGTTAAGAATAATAGTGAAACATTATTTTTATTTTTTTCATATATATTTGTAGTTGTGTACTGAGCTGAACCAAAGTGAAAAACGTGTACTTGATTATTAAATGTTTCCTCTCTCCTTGTCTCACTTTCTTAACTGACAACCTTATGCTGGTCATTTCTGCAACATATATGTACATGTTCATTTTTTATATAAATATGCGCCAGTTTTTTTTTTCAAACCACTTATGGTAGTTCTATTAAGAAAATGTAGCTCAAGGTTGACCTGGAAAACATACTAAAGAGTGATTTGCAGAACTTTTATGATAAAAGTTCTGTGTTGTCATTGGGACTTAAAAATATACATAGAAGTGTCTAATTTTTCCAAACACTGAGGCCATGGAAGCTGTAGGTGTTGATCTATTCACCTTAATTAAGTTACTTGAGGTAGATAGAGTAGATATGGGGCAGTGTAGTTGATGTTGTGTATATGTGGACTTTGAAAGTGTTTGGTAAATATCACAGAATAGACTTGTTAGCAGATTTGAAGCCCCTGGAGTGAAAGGGACAATATTGGCACATATACAAAATTGGCTAAGGGGTAGAAAACAGTTGAGAGGCTAGCTGTTTTTCAGACTGGAGGAAGGCAAATGAGTTGGTACTAGGCGCAGTAAAATGATTACTGCTGTTTTTTTTGACATGTGCTTTGACTTTGGGACATTAAGGCCCAACTTCAATATTTGCAGATGAGACTAAACTTGGAAATGTAGTAAAGAATGAAGACTATGGTAATAGATTTCAAGAGGACATAAGCAGGCTTGTGGCATGGGTGGATGTGTGGGAGCTGAAATTCAAAGCAGAAAAGTGTGATACATTTTGCTCAGAAGAATGGAGACAATATATTCTAACTAGTATAATTTTAAAAGTGGTGGAAGAGAGACCCAGGGTGTTCGTGCACAAATTAGTTGCAGGCGGCAGGACAGCTTGACAAAACCTTTAATTAAACATTAGGATTTTGAGCTCATAGATATGAGTACAAATGCAAAGAAAGTATGCTACACCTGAATAAAATGTTGGTTTGCTGCAACTGGAACATTGTGTCCAATTCTGGCACCACAGTTTAGGAAAGATATGAATGATTTGGAGAGGGTTCAGAAAAGATTTATTAGTGGTTCCGGACGGGTGATGGATAGATTGGAAGCAGGATGTTGTTCATCTTGAGAGTGGAGAAAGCTGAACAGAGATTTGATTGAGGTGTCTATAATCACGAGTTTTGACAGTAAATAGAAAGTGTTTCCCATGACTGAAGGGTTGAAAACCAAAGGGTTATTTTACATGATTCAATTACAATTATTGGATAAATTTATTTTAAATGAACTGTTGTTGTGGCACATTGATCCAGTTCCAGAAATTTGGGCACCCTTGTAATTTCTGTGCTGAGTGCCGATAGTACCTATCAGTTCGTATTGAAAATCTCAGCTTCCTCATTAGCCATTATCTTTCCCCTGACAGTGCCGCATTGAAGAACACGACGTGCTTGCAATTACGTTTCTTGTATGTCTGAGGGCATGAGAAGAACTGCTGTAAACTAATACAAGTAATTAAACTGGCAATGTGTAAATATTTTGAATCTGTTCCTGGAGTTGAAGCCATGCTGGTGTGTATTTGTCATGTATGCATGCAATTCCCAGAGCAGGGGAGACTTGACATTTGTACGTGTCCAATTTACCCTTGAGACAAGGGAGCCTTGTGTGTTGCTGTCACACATGTACATGCTGCTGTTCGAACAGGAGAACTCTGATGTGCAGTCACATAGGACCATTGTTTAAGTGGGGAATAATAACTTGGTAGCAGGTGTAAACACTGATAAACAGGTTGCATTCCTCAGGCAATATAATTTCAGGACAAACATCAGTAAATGAGAGGAAAAAACATCTATCAGCAGGTGGAAAAAAATGACTTGTTTCTTTGTACGCATTAAGATGAGAGATGTTAATACTGGGAAAAGGCTCTTTGATATAGATTATTACTTCTCAGATAAGTGTAATTAGTTTTCCTGTGAATTCAATTATGCCCCCACATACCCATCCCTTCCTGGACTGATTGTATATGCTTATTTTTCAGCAGCCTAAAAATAATTATGATTCCCTGCAGCTTTATTTTTCCTCTCTCACTATCGACTTAAAGGCTATTCTGCATTTTCTCACCCAAGTCTCCCATACTCATGTCTCCTTCCCTCTCTTATCTGAACCACTTTCTCCTTTGCCAATGTGTTGCTTTTCATTTCCTACGTCAGTTATCTTTTGAGAGAATACCATATCAAACGTCATTCTGTGAACAGAATGGGGATCGGAATCCTATTATTCTGAGTTTGATGTAGGTATCAAAGATCAATTTTTTTTGCCTGAAATGAGTCATTGTATATAATAG
Source organism: Mustelus asterias (assembly GCF_964213995.1). NCBI lineage: Eukaryota > Metazoa > Chordata > Chondrichthyes > Carcharhiniformes > Triakidae > Mustelus > Mustelus asterias. The sequence goes on from NC_135808.1 coordinate 75,671,488, forward strand.
AAATGTTCACTAATATCTAAGTTTGATTGCTATAAGTTTTCAGTATTGTAGTAGCCCTAGCATTCCAATGCCAGTGTTGTGCAAAAGCACTTGCTAAAGTGAGTACATTCAAATTTTAAAAATTGTTTTGATGGTCCCAGTGATTCATTGATAAATACAACACATGTTGTGTTACTAAGTGACATGGACAAGGTCCAACTCTTGTGTTGAAGCAGTCAGTGCTGTATTTGGCTTCAACATATTGGATTAAACAAGGGAATATATCCGATCAAGTTCCTGCTCATGTTTACTAATGAAAATTTGAGGACAGGATCAAACTTGGCCAACAATTGCCAACAATCAGCATAAACTCGGTGTTTTCCTGGTCTATGTGACTCAGTGCCATGTTGCACCATTTATTCAGAGAAAATATTTCTTCTCTCATTATCTCTCTCCTTTTACTGAAACTGCTGACTCATGCTGTGACTTCATCCTTCAGCTGTCAATAAACCTTCAACCCCTTCAGCAGATCATTGATTTCTGAACACTGAATGTTGGTAAGGTATTTAACAGTTGAGAATGCTGTACCCTAATGTGAACTTCTATATACATAATATCCACTTGTAGGAAAGACGATATAGATCATAGGCACCCCAACTCCCTCTTTTTTCCAAATTGGGAACATTGAAGGTAATTGTATTAGCCCCACCACTGGTGGTTAGCAGTCCAAACTGAGATTGTTGAGGGAGTTTAAGGGGGATTTCAATTTTCTACAAAAGTTTCAATGTGCACTTTCCTAATTTGGTTATGGAAAGGGAGCAAGCTACTGTTGCTTGCCTCTAAGTGAAATACTGTACCATTAGAGGCCTCTGCCCATGAACCAGTCCATTCTTTGCAATATTTATTCACTTATAAACTTTTAAGGAGACTGATCTTACTTAATGGAATCATTCCTTGGCAAGTAGCAGAGGTCCCCAGGAGTGACTTGATTCAAGTCTACAAAATTATGAAGGCCCCTGATAAAGTAGACAAGGAAGACATGTTTTCCCCCTGCAATCAAACTCAATCACCCAGGGGGCACTGATTTAAGGTGATTAGTAGAGGAAATACGGGCTAAATCTTGTTCACCCAGATGGTGTTGGGTGTCTGGACTTTGCTGCCCAGAATGGTGGTTGAGGCAGAAACCCTCAACTCATTTAGAAAGTACAAGGCCACAGACTGGGTGGTGGAAGTTGGGATTAGAATGGGCAGCCAGGTTTTTTTTTTCAACTGGTGCAGACACAATGGGCTGAATGGCCTCTTTCTGTGGTGTAACATTCCTATGGCTTTAAACCCAGGGTGCAACATCTTCTCTGAAAAAGATGTACAATTCACAAATTTTCTTCTGTCTTGCCCTCCAACAGCACTGTTTTTTAAAACTGAGCTAATAGATGGCAGTTGCTGTATCGAATCCTTTCCATTTTTGTGTTCTTCATTTGGACATTGTATTCTGTATGCACAAGGTCCACCATATGACAGAGAAGAACAGGCTGCAAAGGCTATGTGCAACATCCTGTCATTTTTTTAAGAGTCTCAGAGGATAATGAGTTGTGTTTTTAGGGTTATGTTTAAAACCCTGATTTAGAAAGAAAACCGTAGGTGGCAGCACGTGGTGGAGAAGGAGCTTTGATGTAATGGTGAGGCAACCATACCTATTGCAAACTACAACTGCTGGGGGACATTATGCAATATTTTATTCCATCTCCGACTGAACTAAACTCAAATGTTGACAATGGGTCAATGCAGTACCTCAGATGTGGGGTTACCTCCATTCTATTTCTTCAGTGTGCGTGTGCTTGCATGCATGTTCATTCAGAAACTGAGCTCTAGGTAATCCATGATTCTTTCTCTGCCGCAGAAGGGGAAAATTAGCCCTTCACTAAACACCTGCAAAACTAGGGTCCTCTTTCAGCCATCTGCTACAGCAAAACACCTCCCACTGTTGAATTTAAGATTAATGATTATATCCTGGAAAATGTGGACCATTTTTTAATATCTTGGGAGCTTCCTCAATGAAAGCAGACACCAATGACAAAATTCAGTATCGCCACCAAAATATCAGTTCGACTTTTAGCAGCTAAGGAAAAAAGTATTTGAGTACCAGGATCTTAAACCCGAGACTAAGTCATGGTTTACCCTGCATTCCAATATTCTACAGAGACTTGAGTGACTACTGCAGATTTCTCAAAAGCACTGGACAAGTACAACCAGCAGTGTCTTCAAAAGATCTTCCCAAATCCTGTGGCAAGAAAGTATTCCAACAGCAACATCCACTCCCAAGCTAACTTGCCCAGTGTCGAGGCACTAATCACTCAAAACCAGCCCTGCTAAACAGGAATGTCTTTTGTATGCCTGAGACCAAACTGAAATAATTGTTCTACTCCTAACATGACCAGAGACTTCCCTAAAATGTTTCTGATGTCCTCAAAGTATCGGAGAGACTAAACATATCCACTGACCCATGCACCCAGGCTTGTGACCGATGACTGAATACATTGGGAACATGCAGAAGTACAGTCAAGGTGTCAGAGCGCACAAGTCTCAAACAACTCATCTGCTACATGTGGCAAGGCTGCAGATTGTGCATTGGCTTGTTGCTTGTTGCTCATCTTGGAGCCCATCAGGAGGAAACCCACGCAGATGTGGGGAGAATTTGTCACTAGAGGCCGGAATTGAACCTTGGTCTCTGGTGCTCTGAGGCAGCACTGCTAACCACTGGGCCACTGTGCCACCCATATAGTCATATAGCATTGAGATGAGTGGTTTAATAATTTACTTTTAGTGATGTTGATTGAGGAATAAATGTTGAAAGGTCACTGCAAAAACTACTCTGCTCCTCAATAGTCTCAAGTTATTTTCTATCCACCCAAAGAAGCAGATGAGGCTTTTTAACAACTTGCCTAAAAGATGGCAAAACAGTAGAGTATTCCACTGAAATGACAGCATATGTTCTGTACTCGCGTCTTTGAAGTAGGGTTTGAACTCTCAACCATGCCTATTATATTGAATCATTTTTATTCATGTGAACCTGCTAAGAATGTAGCTTTGGAAGTAAGGATAGTTGTTAAGCATTCACCAATAGGCCTGGTAACCTAAATAAGGAAGGAGCCATGGCTCTCTGTGCCCTCTTTCATTGCCCTCTGAGCACCCTGAGCTAGAGAAGAGATTCTTTGTAGTCAATCATATTTTAAACCAGAGACTGGTTTAAAGATGTGGGCCTAGCATTGGAATCTAAATTACAGGAGGTAAATTTTCCAGCCAGAAACTGCCTATACAAAAAAGGGTCAGCTGAGAAAAAGGATAGGGGATCTGGTTTATTTAATTATTTGGAGAACGGTGCGATCGACAGAGATTCCATACAATGATTGTGTTTATTAAAAAAACAGTTTAGTGATTCACATTGAACCTCATCTCACTCATCTGCCAGATTGTAGAAGCTCTTGACGATCCAGTTTGTTTATTTATTAGTGTCACAAGTAGGCTTACATTAACACTGCAATGAAGTTAATATGAAAGTCCCCTAGTTGCCACACTCCGGCGCCTGTTCGGGTACACTGAGGGAGAATTTAGCGTAGCCAATGCGTCTCACCAGCACATCTCTCGGACTGTGGGAGGAAACCAGAGCACCCAGAGAAAACCCACGCAGACACGGGGAGAATATGCAGACGGCACACAGAACAGTGACCCAAGCTGGAAATCAAACCCAGGTCCCTGGTGTTGAGGTAGCAGTGCTAACCACTGCGCCACCGTGCCGCCCATGTGAAAGAAACAAAGGATTCTAACATCTTCAAGGTTGATATTGGGCAAGGGTGACCAGGAATATTGTACCGACCAAAGCAGCACAGATTGGAAATCAACCTTGGAACCTTCTGGAATGCCATGACCTGTTGGACTTTAACCTGGTGCTGTGAGACTTCTTACTGACCTTCTGGATTACCAATGGTCAGTTTCCTCTGTGCCATTACCCCGAGACATTAGTAAGCTGCTAATTGTGTCTTGTGTAGAACAAAACGAAAGACCAATTTGAATTCTTACAGCTTAAAGCATTGGTCAGATTTCACCTTGAATTTTTGTGATCTAATTCTAGGAAAGGTATTATTAATGAAACAAATGGGAGATAGAATACGATTTTTGGGTGAGGAAGAATTTGGGCAAATTAAATTATTGCAAAGGATTTAAACACCAAAGGGGAAAGTTAAAAATTAAATTAGAAGTAAGTAGTAGGTAGGTAACCTAGCTGTGAATTACCAGGGAAGATCATTGAGGTGAAAGTATATGATTCAAGGCTAAGAAGAGATTAAGGAGTGTGCTAGGATGGTTGGGTGAATTAATCTAGTTAAAAGAACCTAAAGCCTTCTCTTGCTCATTAAAAAAAATTAATTGTTATATTTTCTCTTCCCCAAGATGCCCAAGAAAGTGACTTATTCTCAAACGGAGTTGAGAATGGACCCAACCTGAACGGATGTGAAATGTGCCCATTTCAGTGCAGCTGATTTCTGCTTCCTTTCCTGAGAAGCAATGACCTGTGTACAGTGACTGTGGAGAAATGTCGATGACAACTGGGTGCCCGGCGGAAGTGATGCCATCACAGAATGCTAGCCGTTACTTCAGTTACACACTGGAAAACCACACAGTGGAAGCTTTTAAGATAATGAATGAGATCCGCTTAAACAAGCAACTCTGTGACGTGACACTCCGGGTGAGGCACAATGCCCTGGAGGAGGAGTTTGTTGCACACAAAATTGTGCTTGCATCCTGCAGCCCTGTTTTCAAGGCCATGTTTACCAATGGTTTGAAAGAATGTGGAATGGAGGTTATACCTATTGTGGGTGTTCACCCTAAAGTAATGCAACGTTTGATCGAGTTTGCATATACTGCTAGTATTACAGTGGGAGAAAAGTGTGTGCTGCATGTCATGAATGGAGCAGTGATGTACCAGATAGATAGTGTCGTTAAAGCATGCTGCAAATTTCTAGTGGAGCAATTGGATCCCAGTAATGCTATTGGTATCGCCTCATTTGCTGAGGAAATTGGCTGCCAAGAGTTGAGTGAAAAGTCCAGAGAGTATATATACCTGCACTTCAGTGAGGTAGGTACAAATAATGGCTTCTTCTCAATTTGGATGGGTTATTGAAACTTCTGTGTTGCTGTTTAGAACATGGGAACAGGAATAGTCTATTAAATTTCTTGAGTCTGTTCTGCCATTCAAATAGATCATGGTTGACTTGTATCTTTACTTTATTTACTCAGCATTTTCCATTTCCCTTGTGACCCTTTCCTTAACCTATCACACTCGGTCTTAAATTTCAATTGACTCAGCATTCACAGCCTTTTGAGAGATACAGTTCCAGGTTTCTATGATCTTTTATTGTGCCAATGTGATAGTCATTGTGGGTGTTTCAGACTCCAATTACCTGTGTTTTAAACAAGTCTAACTTCTGACAATATTGACTAGTATTCTTCCCTGTGGTTTGGCTCTTGGATTATTGGTATATGGGCCAGCAGTAGTCACCAGAGACATGACATTGGTCTAGGGAATGGTAAATAAATTAGTCTGAGGTTTGGGTCAGACACCGAGTCGGAGAGTGGATTGGGACCCCATTCTTCACCAGAGCATTGGAAGAGAGACTTGGGTCAGGGGGAAGCTAAGTGGGTTGGAACTTGATCGTGTCAGAGAAAGAGAATTTTTTAAAAAGAAAAACTGCTTAATTTGAACAAAAGCAGGCACTTTAAAACATGTGTTTTGCATTCTTCTGACAACTGAATCATAATGTCAAGTGACCATTGACCACTCAGCAACTTTGGTGGTTTAGTACAGTATATTACAAACATACAGGCAAGACAAATATATCTTGGGTGTACATGTATCATAAATATCTGGCATAGAAAATTAAATGTCCATCACATGAGAAATCATTCCCCACACGTTTCTGATTGGCTTACTTAATCACACTCAAGTTAGCCATGCTGATTTCCGAAAATTTGCACCACTAGGAATTGCTATAAATCAGAATCTGTAACACATGGAAAACAAACCAATCACTTAGATGTTTTCTTCAGATTCCTGAATGGTCTTGTTTTTTTTCAGCCAGCTAATTATATACTTCTTAAAAGTTATTTTATAACAACCCATATTTCATTCACAAATATTTTAAATGCCCATTTTTTAAAAATCCCTATGTTCTGCTTGAGAATTATTTTGTCCTTCTGGGTGAAGCTTACTCCTTTTTAAAGTTTTTAAAAAAAAATATTTTCCCCTCCGTATATGTATCCCCCTCTATTCACGGGTATCATTGTTGTATCTTCTTCACTGCATTCCCACTTCTGCTGTAAACGTTGAGATAAGGCTGTGCTCCCCACCCACTGAATACTGGCTGCTGATGATTCTGGGCTTCAAACATCTTTTTAGAAAATCTAACTCTGTCGTAAAGACTAAAAGAAATGGGACAAAATAGACCTAGTTACCAAACAAAATGTTTGAAATTTTCACTAATGCTAAGGAGCTATTAAAATTAGTGTTACCAATAAATCTTAATGTGAGAGAGGAGAGAAGATCAACAAAAGGGAGAGATAAGAACTAAGATTAGAAGGCACTGATTTTCGTGGGAATTTCTAAACTTATTCCATGCGAGGAGTTTCATGATAAAATCTATCTACATATTCAGAATTCACCAAGATGAAATGTTCTTTGGATAAAAGTATTGTTCCTAATACTTTCCCATGTTGCCCTGACGAGTCAGGTACAGCATTTTTGGTAGTAACGAAAACTCCCCCTCTATAATTAGAGGGGGGGGAGGGAGGGGGGGGGGGGTGTTTACAACAATCTACATCGTCCCAAAGTTGGTATTTGTCCTTCTAAAATAATGTGAAATTACTGCAGTTTGTGAGATGCTCATAATTATTTTGAATTCCAATTCATTGTACTCATTTCACACAGGTGTCTTATCCTGTTAGGCCAAAGTTGGGTTCAAATCCAAGCTTGAGTTGCAAGATCATGCCTAACTAACTCATTGAGCCTCTCCTCCCCATTATTTTTAAATTTATGCATTATATTGTAATGCTTCTTTGGCTTGATTGGTATTTTGGAGCATTGACACATTCATGGAATCATAGAATCCTACAGCGCAGAAGGAGGCCATTTGGCCCATCGAGTCTGCACTGACCACAATCCCACCCAGACCCTATCCCTACAACACCATGCATTTACCCTAGCGAGTCCCCCTGACACTAAGGGGCAATTTAGCATGGCCAGTACACCTAACCTGCACATCTTTGGATGGTGGGAGAAAACCGGAGCACCTGGAGGAAACCCCTGTAGATAGAGAGGGAACGTGTAAACTCCACACAGTCAGTGACCCAAGCTGGGAATCAAACCCGGGTCCCTGGCACTGAGGCAACAGTGCTAACCACTGCATCACTGTGCCGCCCCTTCAACCAGTGATCTGTAAAAGCTGAGTTCTTAGAGCTGTGCTATTGTGCAAAGTTCTAGTGGGACAGTAATTTCGCCAAGGGACATAACTATGCACTACTTGATAACTGGTTTCAAAGCAGTATCACAGAGCCATGAAAGTAGCCAAATCAGTCACTGCCCTCTTCTTTAAGAGTGGTTAGAAAGTTTGAGTTTGGGAGGGTGTGAGTGAACAGAAAGTAATCTCTTTGGCAAAGATTTGCTTCTCCACATTAGGTGACACATCTTGTACTTTCTGCGAAAGGGGAAAGATTTGGCTAGAATCTAGTAATATTTGAAATGCACTAACATAAGAAATAGCTTTGGTAGGCCATTGGCCCATTTCACAAGATCATGGCTGATCTTCGACCTAAACCCCATATCTAACAATTTATTGACCTGTCTTGAATGTGCTCAATAACTGAGCATCCACCGCTCTTGAGGGTAGAGAAATACAAAGATTTGTAAGCCTTTGAGTGGAAAGATTTCTCCTCATCACAATTCTAAATGACTGACCCTTATTATAAAACTCTGACTCCATGTTTTCCCCCTGGCTGGATAATCTAGCACATTTTCTCAGCATCTGCCCTGTCAAGCCCTTTTTCAATTAAATTTCATAGAATCGCTTCAAGAGGTTTTTGTTAAGCTATGTCAACAAGACTGGGTGGTTGGTAGGGGTGTGTGTTTTGTGCTAAAAGTTGGGACTAGGATGGCACAGTGGTTAGCACTGCTGCCTCACAGCACCAGGGACCTGGGTTTAATTCTGGCCTCTGGTCACTGTCTGTGTGGAGTTTGCACATTCCCCCTGTGTCTGCATGGGTTTCCTCCGGATGCTCCAGTTTCGTCCCACAGTCCAAAGATGTGCGGGTTAGGTTGATTGGCCATGTTAAATTGCCCCTTAATCCCCCTGACACTATCAGGGTAAACATGCGAAGCTATGTGGATTGTGGTCTGTGTAGACTCAATGAGCCAAATGGCCTCCATCTGCAATGTAGGAATTCTATCCTTCTATTCTAAATTATTTTATTAAAATATGACCTGAATATTTTTGCTGTAACTGGAATTTTAATGTTCACAAACTGTACGTTGTAGGTATATTCTATCTTGCATAGAAAAAGAAGTTGATTACATTAAGTAGTAACATGTTGTTTTCAAAAAAAAACAACATTCTATTGTATCCTTCTGGTAGGTAGCAAAGCAAGAGGAATTCTTCAACCTCACGCAGTGCCAGCTGGTCAGCCTGATCAGTCGAGATGAGTTGAACGTGCGCTCTGAATCTGAAGTTTACCACGCTTGTATAGAGTGGGTGAAATATGACTGTGAAAACAGACATCCATATATCCATGCATTGTTGAATGCCGTTAGGTGCCATTCTCTGACTCCAAACTTCCTGAAAACGCAACTGCAGAAGTGTGAAATACTCCGAATGGACTCTAAATGTAAAGATTATCTCGTGGAAGTCTTTAAGGAACTGACACTGCACAAACCAACCAAGGCCTGTCCCTGCAGGTCACCAAATGTTCCTCAGTTAATGTACACAGCAGGGGGCTATTACCGTCAGTCACTGAACTTTCTGGAAGCCTATAATCCTTTGGAGAACTGTTGGATTCGTTTGACAGATATGCCAATGCCAAGGAGCGGCTTAGCTGCTTGCACCGTCCACGGGCTTCTGTATGCAGTAGGAGGAAGAAACAACTCGCCAGATGGCAACACTGATTCAAATGCATTGGACTGTTACAATCCTATGAACAATCAGTGGTCCCCCTGCACACCAATGAACGTTCCCAGGAACAGAGTTGGAGGAGGAGTGATAGATGGAATGATCTATGCTGTCGGTGGATCCGAAGGCTGTATGCATCACAATTCTGTAGAAAGGTTTGTCGCCCCATGTTTCAGCATTTCAAAATAAATATGCCGCTGTTCTGCTTTTTCTCCCCAATTAGGACCCTGAATTTAATTGCAGTGTCTCCCATCCTTGCTCACTTGCATCCAAGTGGAAACTTCTTTATCCCTATATGTCATCACATGGTGCAATACGTCCTTCAAAAAGGCATGAATTTGCTTGCATTTACTTTGCTGACCTTTAACAGCAAAATACTAATGCAAATTTTGTTCTAATAGTTCTTGGGCTAAGTTCTGTAAACGGACCTGCATCATGTGTAAAATTTACAATACAATCGCTAACCATCATTCAGTTCTGCTGAATGAACAATGTACTCCAATGTTCAGAAATTTTGTTTTTGAATGTACAAAGTTTTTACATACTATCCATTCTTCCTGTGTTATCTGATTCATTCCTGCAGATGAAAAGTTGTTGTGCTGGATCATAAATTCCACAAGGTCATGTTATGATAGAGAAGTTATCGTCCTCCTTCTGACCCTGCTCGATAACTATGGCTAGCAAACTTTCTCCCAAACTGCTTTCTGGCATCAAGAATTGCAACCTGTCCTTCTACATTCAGACATTATTCATAATTACTTCTGTCCTCCAGTGACACCTGTTACTGTAAAACAGCACATAGCTCACAGGAAACAAAGGGCAATATATCCATTTTTACGGCATATTTAGAACAGTGCATCTGCGTTTACAGATATGATCCAGAGAAGGACCAGTGGGAGTTTGTGGCTTCGATGTCAACCAGCAGAATTGGTGTTGGTGTTGCAATTGTAAATCGCCTCCTGTATGCAGTCGGTGGTTTTGATGGAACAAATCGCCTCAATTCAGCAGAGTGCTATCATCCTGAAGACAACATGTGGAACACCATTGCACCAATGAACACTGTCAGGAGTGGAGCAGGTTAGTGAATTGGCGCAAAATCCCAGGCAGGTCAGCAATCTTAGAATTAAAACAGGCCAAGGAAAAAGCTCATGGCACAATTATCCATTCCACAGTAAGCCACTGCAGCTGTCACTGGCAGAAAGGAGATGCATTTCCCCCACTTTTTTTAACTTTCTCTTTCTTAAAATCTCACTCCCTACCTCCTAAATCTACCATTCGTTGCAACAAAAGTAGGTAAAATACATGAGTAGTGTGCTAGATGGAATGGAATACACTGATTTCATCTGGAGCGCTGAAGCATTAGGCAGTCTTATAAACCTTTTCTGGAAACCTTCACAATCCAGATATCCTGATCCCACAGCCAGACAATAGGGAGAAAAGATTAAATGCAAATCCAGTGGTAAGCCACTAAGGATTCTCTTGTTGACTCAACAGAGCCAGAAGGGTGCCACCAAATTCTCTGAACCCAAAACATGACTCAAGTATGTGCTTAAATGTACTATGTGGCTCTTTTTTTCTCCTGAAAACACACAATGTTACACAATACTTCCAAGAGAATACAAAATGTAAAACATGGTTGAAATATTAACTTTTTAAAAAATCCTAGATTCTCTTCCTGATTTATGTTGCCTTGCCTGATCTTAGCCATGTCATTGGAATTGGTGACTCAGACCTATGAGAAATGGCAGCCATGTTTCGTACTATTGAGAAGCGCAGTAAAATGGATGTGTGAATATCTGTTGATGAAGGAATCTGGCTCAGCTATGAATCTCCGCCACTAATGTTGAACTGCCTGTCCAACACTTATTTCCGCACACACGAGGACGGCCTCAACCGGGATATTGGGTTCATGTCACACTATTTGTAACTCCCACAGTTGCGTGGACCTGCAGAGTTTCACTGGCTGTCTTGTCTGGAGACAATACACATCTTTTTAGCCTGTCTTGATGCTCTCTCCACTCACATTGTTTCGTTTCTTAAAGACTTGATTAGTTGTAAGTATTCGCATTTCAACCATTATTCATGTAATTTGAGTCTGTGTCTTTATAAGCTCTGTTTGTGAACAGAATTCCCACTCACCTGAAGAAGGGGCTAAGAGCTCCGAAAGCTTGTGTGGCTTTTGCTACCAAATAAACCTGTTGGACTTTAACCTGGTGTTGTTAAACTTCTTACAACACTTATTGCTGCAGCTAAATCACATGAGTGAAGAACAGGATACGGTGTCATGGAATCACAGCCACATATGAATCAGTGCCTTCAAAAAAGAAAGTAAGTAATTGTGGAGGGTGTGGAATTATGAAACTGGGTTATGCTTAAAGGACTTTTTGTTTTTCCTGTTTAGGTATCTGTGCACTAAAAAACTATGTTTATGCAATTGGAGGATATGATGGTGTAAATCAACTCAACAGTGTAGAACGATACGACATTGAAACGGATAGATGGACGTGTATAGTGCCAATGAAACACAAGCGCAGTGCTCTTGGAGTAACTGTCTATCAGGGCAAAATCTATGTGCTTGGTAAGTTTACCTTTATTTCCTCATTCTTGACCATCCTGTTCCAGCTTCGCCAGGCAAGCTGAACCAAGCTCCCTAACATTGAGACCTATGCCTAGTTTGAGTGTTTAAACATTCAAATTGTCTAAATCCCAGAACTGCTTTGAGGAGGTTATGGCAGAAATGTCACCTCCCTAAATATGAACTTTTATTTCTATCTTTGACCTCTTCTGGTATATGGTTTTTGCGACAACGTAAACCGCAGAATGCCCCTCTGCTTAACCACTCCTCATTGCAATTACCCTCCAAGTGAGCATATAGTCCTAATCACACTTGGTTCTCATAGCCCTTCACCAACAATCTAATCTTGAAAGCATGGTTTCTCCCTCGGCCATTAAACCAGGAGTGAATTCTGCAGCCTCTCTTCTATCACTTCTTTCATATTTCTTGTATCTACAGCCCCTCATTCATGATCTTTCCATTGCTGGGAACAAGTTGCTTTTATCAACCCTGTTCCATCCTTTTAATAATTTTAAACATTTCTATTATTGCATCATTCCAAAAGATCCCATTTGTCAAGTCTGCCTTTTGTATTTGCTTCGTTTATGACAGTCAACATCTTAATGAATCTGCATTGTACTCTTTTTAAACCCTCTCTTTTTTGTACATTATCTAGCCCATGCAGCACACTGTACTTGGGCCTTTATTAAGGTTCTAGATAGGCTTATTGCTTATTTTAAGAAAGCTTTTATATTTTGTAGCTCTGATTCTCTGACTTTCTCTATCTTTCTGATTTTATTAACTTCATCAGCATGGGATGTTGTTTTCAATGTCGTATGAGCCTTTATCCCCAAATCCTTCTGTTCTTCCACAGCAGCAAGCCACCATCTATTCAGAATATAATGAAATAAAATAGCAGTAGCCCAAATAATTTGCCTCTCGCTACTTGATGTTGATTTCCACCAACTATGTTTTAGCATATTTCCCCCCAACCTTTCTATGGCCATTTGTAGGTTGTTTTGGTCCTAAAATTAGGTGCATCTATTATAAGATCATAAACATAAGTGGGTGTAGGCCATTTGGCTCATTGAGCCTGTTCAGTCATTCGATCAGATCATGGCATATGGCCCTAACTCTGTTTTCCTGCTGTCCTCCGTAACCCATCACTCCTTGTCAATCAAAACTCTCTCTAACTCCCCCTTGAATATATTCATACTCAGTCTCCGCTGCTGTCTAGAGAAGAGAATTCCAAAATCTGACAACCCCGTGAGAGAAGAAATTTCTCCTCACCTGTCTTAAATGGGAAACTCCTTATTTTTGACTCTGCTTCTCATTTTTAGATATCCTCGCAAGAGGAAAGATTCTCCCAGCACCTACCCAGTCAAGCACACTTAAAATCTTTGTTTCGATAAGACCATCTCTTATTCTTCTAAACTCCAATGAGAATAGGTCCAACCTACTTGACCTTTCCTCATAAGGCAATCCTTTCATCCCAGGAATCAGCCAGTGAATCTTCTCTGAACTGCTTTGAATGCAAGTATACCCATCCTTGAGTAAGGAAACCAAACTGTTCACCGTACTCACCAGTGCCCTGTATGGCTGTAGCAAGACTTCCCTACTTTTATACTCCAAACCCCTTGCAATAAAGGCCAATATTCCACTTGCCTTCCTAATTACTTGCTGTACCTCCATGCTACCTTTTTGTGATTCATGTATCAGGACACTTGGAACCCTCTGTACTGTAGCATTCTGCAGTATCTCACTATTTAATAATATTATTCTTGCCTCACATTTTCCCATATTATACTTGTATGCCAATTTCTTTGCCCACTCACTCTCTACAGACTTTGTATTCTCTTCACAACTTGTTTTCCACTTATCTTTGTATTATCAGCAAATATGGTTACAATATAGTCTGTTTCTTTACCCAAGTTATCAATATAGATTGTGTATTGTTGAGGCTCCAGTACTAATCACTAGTTTGCCAACTGTTTCCTGTTTGTTAGCTAATCCTCTATGCACTCTCATCTTGTGCCTTTTAAATGGTATTTTGTTAAATGCCTTTTGAAAATTCAAGTATACTACATCTGCTGGTTTCCCTTTATCCACCCTCTTGTTACAGTCTCAAAAAACTAATAAATTTGTCAAACCCTATCCCTCCCTTTCGTCATTTAACATTTTCTCAATCTTCTGACCTCTAATTTTTGCAGCATTATGCATCTTTCAATTCAATACCATCCTGAACTTCTTTTGTTAACCAGAGGTGGTGGATCCTTCTCATGGGCATCTTTATTTCTCAATGGAATATATATTTGAGCATTATTAAATATATCCTTAACTGTCTGCCTGTGCTAATCTATCATTTTAGCTTTTAACCTGTTTTCCCCTTCAACTTTGGCCAACTCTGTCTTCACACCATTGTAATTGCCATTATTTAAGTTTAAGACTCTAGCTTCAGATCAAATTTCTCACTCTCTAACTGAAATTCACCATGTTATGATCACTCTTATCTAGAGTATCATTTAGCATGTGGTCATTAATCTTTTCTTATTACACATTAACAGGTCTAAATTAACATGTTCCTTGGTTAGTTTCAGAACATGTTCCAAAAAACTGTCCCAAATGCACTCTTATGACATCCTCCTGGATAATTTCACCAATTTGATACGTCCAACCTATATGAAGATTAAAATCACCCACAGTTATTGCTATATCTTTTCCTAAAGCCCACATTACCCCTGTTGAAATCCATGTGCTACTTTATTAGGGTATGTGGTAATTTGATTTGTAAATATTGTAAATTTTCCCTGTCATAGATATAAAACTAATTGGCCTGTAATTATCCATTTTGGCTCAATTTCCCTTTTTTTGGTCACTCTTCAGTCTTCCACATTCAGTGGAGTCCCAAAATTTCTTGCCCCTCTCCACGTCTTTGGGCCATGACACATGATCATCCTTTAACCTAACTTAAAATTTTCCTTTTATCTGTCAATAAAGTCCCTCACGTTAACTGCCAACCTTCTGCTTGAGGAAGGAGTCATTTACAGAATCCTAGGAATTCGGTTCTCTCTTTATTGATCCTGTCTCTGTACCAATCAAGTTAATAATTAACATTTCACAGAACAATAATTTTGTTGTTTCTGCTCATCTATAATCTGTGATGGTTCCCGTATCTCATTCAGATGGTCTTTTCTCTGTGTAAGTCTATGCAATTAATGTCAGCTGACTCTACGCCTGTGGTGACTGAATCCTATTCTTGTCTAAATCCCCAGATGGATACTTTCTTGAGGATAGTAAGGAGTAATGAAACTTGGCAAACCTTTTCATTCATAGCCAAGAGTGCTAATTGTAGCACCAACTGTGTGTCAGCTGAGATTGTCTGACTCTGCATCAATCAAGAATTGAACCAGAAATATTCCCAAGCTGTTTAGCTCGGCATATATCAAGTGGTGTATTTGGGGAATTAAGATATCGAGAGAGTTGTGCTGAAGTTTAGTTTCACTGCATGCACTAGTTACTGGCCCTATTGAAATTCTAGAGCAATGGTCAGTTTACTAAGCAACTAAGAACGTCTGTAAACAAGGCATATATGCAAACAAAGTGTCTGGCATTGCCTGTGGCTCCCAGACATGCCAAGTTCAATAGGTACAACCTATTAGTCACATGTAGATGAGTTATGTTGTAGAACTGCTCCTGAAGTGTTCCTGCTGCAGAGCAATTTCTACAATTGCATATGTGTCCACTCTAAAATCCTAGGTATTGACCATTTTATTGGGATTAACAAAACCTTGTTTAATGTAAATCTGTACAAAACCAGAAATGCTCTAATGCACAGCAATTCAGACACCCTTTTTTTAAAAAAAAAAGATTGTTTTGGAGTCAAATTAGTGACTGGAAATGGTGTGAACGGCAAGAATGCTTCTTCAGCCTTTGGGCAACCATTAGTACTTTGTGTAGGTCGCCTAACAACAACAAGGAAAAGGCTGCCTCAAATCATGAGGGCTGCTTCGGTAGCATTGTTGGTTAGCTGCTGATTCTTGGATTTGCTGTTAATGGTGCATTGGCAGTGCAAGCATACTATGGACATATTTGGGACTGTTGAGAAATCTTTTCACGCAGAGTAAATCTTTGTGGCTCCATCATTGAATATATTTAAGGATAGAGTTTTGGTCTCTTGGGGGAAATGAAGGATATGGAGAGTGGGTGGAAACATGGAGTCGAAACCCAAGATCAGCTATGATAGTGTTGAATGGCAGACCAGGCCCAATGGGCTTTTTCTGCACTTATTTCTGATGTTCTTAGGAACCTACAAATACCAAATTATGTTAATATCTGATTATTGCTGGGTGGGTAGGTTGTGTAGAGGCTGCAGAGTGATGTGCACAACTCAAGCCTACTCTTGTGTTCTAAAACTGGAAGATATTGCCGTAAATACATCAAACTAGTCTTTCCCTAGTTAATAGTTCAAAGTACATTTCCTGGCTTCTGATTTCAGCAGTTTCCGTTTAGTGGCCTTCCCGTTGTGGTTTGATGGTTTAAGGTCCGTTGTGTTTTCTAAAAACCTTATAGATGGTGTAAAGAAAGCCACAAGATCCTGGGTTTTAAGATTTGCTGATTTGACCTTTTCAATTTAAACAAGGAATTTATTTTTCTGGATTTTTATGCATTTCTGTTATGAATTTGCAAATTCTAAACCACTTAATTTAGCCAATGCTTTGTTCTGTACTCATTCATATTTCGAAATGCATAATTGGCTTAATGTTCAGCACAACAGACCTATTAAATTGTATATTATCACATTTTAAGGAGATATGTATTTTTGAACAAATAATTTAAGATCTGAGATTAAAAGAAACTACGGCAGGCTAATCAGCATTTGAGAGAGATCAGTTAACATTTTGGGTTTGACCTGTTTATCAGAGTTTAGAATTGATAAAGTGAGCCACCTAAAATGCTAACTGCATAGGGCAGCACAATGGCACAGTGGTTAATGCTGCTGCCTCACAGCATCAGGGTCCCAGGTTCAAATCCGGCCTCGGGTCACTGTCTGTGTGGAGTTTGCATGGGTTTCCTCCCACAGTCCAGAAATGTGCGGGTTAGGTGCATTGGCCATGCTAGATTGACCCTAGTGTCAGGGGAATTAGCAGGGCAAATGCATGGGGTTACCAGAGTGGGGCCTGGGTGGGATTGTGGTCGGTGCAGGCTCAATGGGCCCAATGACCTCCTTTCAGGGTGGCATGGTAGCACAGTGGTTAGCACTGCTGCTTCACAGCTCCAGGGACCTGGGTTCAATTCTCAGTCAGTGTCTGTGCGGAGTTTGCACATTCTCCTCGTGTCTGCGTGGGTTTCCTCCGGGTGCTCCGGTTTCCTCCCACAGTCCAAAGATGTGCGGGTTAGGTTGATTGGCCATGCTAAAATTGCCCCTTAGTGTCCTGAGATGCGTAGGTTGGGGGGATTAGTGGGTGGATATGGGGGTAGGGCCTGGGTGGGATTGTGGTCGGTGCAGACTCAATGGGCCAAATGGCCTTTTTCTGCACTGTAGTCTGTCTGTCTGTCTGTCTGTCTGTCTGTCTGTCTGTCTGTCTGTCTGTCTGTCTGTCTGTCTGTCTGTCTGTCTGTCTGTCTGTCTGTCTGTCTGTCTGTCTGTCTGTCTGTCTGTGTCCAGTATTTAAGATCAAACGTCCAAACACGTCATATCCCTGTATCATATTCCGCATAGGAAATAGAAGCTAAATTGAGGGTGGGTTGCATGGACTAGACTTGTATTCCAAGAGTATAGGAGACATTTGATTTGGGGTTTAGTACAAACAGGCACAACCTTTTCTTCACAAAAAGGGTGTTTGAAATTGGAAAAATCTCTCAAAAGCTGTTAAAGCCAGGTAAATAGAATATTTCAAAACTTAGATTGATGGATTTTTATTGGGCAAAGATATTGAGCATTATGCAACTAAGGTTGGTGAATGGAGTTGAGATAGACAAGTCTTGATGTAATAGAATGGCAGTATAGGTTGTGAGCCTACTCCTGTTCCTGTATGAATAGAACAAATGATTTAAATGGTAAGCAGTTCTATATGTTTCTTAACCCTTATTCGATATTGTTGCAGACAGCTGTCAGTGTAGTTCCATATGTTTCATGAAGCTAGTATAAGCACATCTTCGTGCAAGTGTTTAAGTACATTACTTGAGGGGCACCAGATCATCAATGCAATCTGGAACTAAATCCAGTCTAGATTGGCAGAATGTCTATCTGTCAGGGTCCTCTGAAATCTAGTCTCCTGGAGCTTACCATTCGGAATAACTGAGAAATTCACTGCAATGTTTTGTTTGATTGGCACTCACGTTTGGGAGATAAAAATGCAGAAGGAAAATTACCTTCTAATCTATGCTGCATTTGACCAACTGTTAGTGCTTTTTTTTTTCAACACTAATATTCACTTTCAGCACAAAACATTCATCAAAAATAAACTGAATAGTTCCTTTGGGAACAACGGTAATGATGATTGCAGGATCTTGATTGTATCTGCTATTAAACTAAAGTCTGTTTCATTATTGGGCTTAAATAAAGAAGTGCAATAAAACATTTTCAGTTAAGTTTACTTGTAGAAAAATTGCAATTGGTTTTGTTAATCCTTTGAGTCTTGTTCCAGGAAAACTGCTCAAGTAGTTTTCATACTAATTTTGGATCAACTGCACTAAACATTTTACATATTTTGATATTCAAAGTTCACTTTGAATGTCAAATATGTTTCCTTTCCTAATGATGCAAATTCCATGTTGAGTCAGTTCCAAATAAGTAGGATTCAGGATCCTAGATAGTATACCTGCGCACTGTTCAGCTATGCTGAAGTTTATCACCAAAAGGCTGATGCGTAAACTTACCTTTAGGATCATTGCAAAACAATCCAAAATCAGCAAGTGAGTCCCGAGCTCCTGGCCTCCCTGCTCCCCCAAGAACAATAGTGCTGTCTGCTTCAGAATCTCTAGTAAGAAGTCTCACAACACCAGGTTAAAGTCCAACAGGTTTATTTGGTAGCATAAGCCACAAGCTTT
Organism: Mustelus asterias; assembly: GCF_964213995.1. Lineage (NCBI taxonomy): Eukaryota > Metazoa > Chordata > Chondrichthyes > Carcharhiniformes > Triakidae > Mustelus > Mustelus asterias. Next base: position 75,690,277 of record NC_135808.1, read on the forward strand.
CGGAGCACTGCCCCTTCATCAGGTGAGTGGGAGTTGTGTTCACAAACAGGGTGTATATAGACACAAACTCAATTTGCAAGATAATGGTTGGAATGGAACTCTACCTAGTGTTATGGACATGAAGGGGGTTAATTTAAACACACTAATTTCTCTTGCTACCCTTCCATAAACAGTTGTTTTGATTTACTTACCCCTTTATAAGCAATGGCATATTTCCCAGTCCCTCCGTGTTGGCGAGATCCAATTTTCTATTAACCTCACAGCAAACTCAAGATAGAGGGAACTCAAAAGTTAGCTTATTTGCACACACAAGATGCAGGAAGGTCACAATATTGCCCCCTTTACTCTATCCCTCTTTCACTATCTGAACACAAAGAAAGATTTGTAGTGCAGAAACCATGTAGAAAATAAATATTATTTTGAGTCCTGAAGTCCAGACTCAAAGTTCAATGAGGTATCCCTTCACAAGATATCAGTTAGCAGAAAACCGATAATGGATAATTCACTTTTCCAGTGTATTGCCTTCACACAATGAGATAGACATGTAGAGATGAATCTGTCTTGTAAAAAGCTGTTTAGATGGCACATGAGGCTGCCAATCAGATAAAAAAGCAGACTGAGACTTTGCAGTTCAGCAAGGAAATACTACTGGTTCCACAAGCCAGAGGCCTGTGTTACATCTGGATAAGAATGGTTCAATTAATCAGACGCAGCATGGATTCATGAGGGGAAAGTCGTGCTTGATGAACTTGTTGGATTTTTATGAAGATGTGACTAGTGCGGTTGACGGAGGGGAACCAGTGGATGCGGTGTTTTTGGATTTCCAAAAGGCGTTTGATAAGGTGCCTCACAAAAGGTTGCTGAAGAAGATTGGGTCACACGGAGTTGGGGGTAGGGTGTTAGCGTGGATTGGGGATTGGCTATCTGACAGGAAGCAGAGAGTTGGACTAAATGGGTGCTTTTCTGGTTGGCGGATGGTAACTAGTGGCGTGCCGCAGGGATCGGTACTGGGGCCTCAACTATTTACCATTTATACAGACAATGTGGAGGAGGGGACTGAGTGTAGGGTAACAAAGTTTGCAGATGACACAAAGATAAGTGGAAAAGTGAATCGTGTGGAGGGCGTAGAAGGTCTGCAGAGAGATTTGGACAGGCTGAGTGGGCGAGGATCTGGCAGATGGAGTATAACATTGACAAATGCGAGGTTATTCACTTTGGAGGAAATAATAGCAAATTGGATTATTATCTAAATGGAAAAAAATTACAACATGCTACTGTGCAAAGGGACCTGGGGGTCCTTGTGCATGAGACGCAAAAACCCAGTCTGCAGATGCAACAGGTGATCAAGAAGGCAAATGGGATGTTGGCCTATATCGCAAGGGGGATAGAATATAAAAGCAGAGATGTCTTGCTGCATCTGCACAGGGCATTGGTGAGGCCGCAGCTGGAATACTGTGTGCAGTATTGGTCCCCTTATTTGCGGAAGGATATATTGGCCTTGGAGGGAGTGCAGAGAAGGTTCACCAGGTTGATACCAGAGATGAAGGGTGTTGATTATGAGGAGAGACTGAGCAGATTGGGTTTGTACTTGTTGGAATTTAGAAGGCTAAGGGGGGATCTTATAGAGACCTATAAGATAATGAAGGGGCTGGATAGGGTAGAGATGGAGAGATTCTTTCCACTTAGAAAGGAAACTAGAACTAGAGGGCACAGCCTCAAAATAAAGGGGGGTCAGTTTAGGACAGAGTTGAGGAGGAACTTTTTCTCTGAGGGTGGTGAATCTCTGGAATTCTCTGCCCACTGAAGTGGTGGAGGCTACCTCGTTGAATATGTTTAAATCACGAATAGATGGATTCCTGATCGGTAAGGGAATTAGGGGTTATAGGGATCAGGCAGGTAAGTGGAACTGATCCACTTCAGATCAGCCATGATCTTATTGAATGGCGGGGCAGGCTCGAGGGGCTAGATGGCCTACTCCTGCTCCTATTTCTTATGTTCTTACATGACACCCACCTCTCCACACTGATAACACATCTTTGATAAAGGACATGTATCCCTCGTTTGGATCCAGAGATCGTTAAATGTCTCATCCATTAAGAATTGAAAGGAAGGTTGCAGATCATTTGTCTTAGACAAGCAAACTCCTGTTGTCCAGCCTGGGTTATGATATGCAAATGGCTTTTGTATAGCTCTCCTTGAATTTAGTCTGCAGCCCACATGGGGTCATTAGTGGCTCTTCAGGAATGACAATATGCAAGTTTCCCCAATACTGCCAGGTAGCTACTTTTGTCGAGGTCACAGATGTAAATTCACCCATTTTTGCTCAGAGTTTAAATGTTTTGGAGATAACAATCAGGTTTGACAACATCTGTGGAGAGAAAAACAGTCACAGCTGAATTGCAGGAATGTTAATTTCAGTGGATGTAAAGCGTTCACATTTTGACTTACTTTTTATTTACAGGTGGCTATGATGGACAAGATTTCCTCAGTAGCGTAGAATGCTTTGATCCAGACACTGGCCAATGGACAGAAGTGACGGAGATGACCTCAGGCAGGAGTGGTGTTGGTGTGGCTGTGACAATGGAACCGTGCAACTTGGCTCGGCGCTAATGTTCCCAATCTCTGGATCAATCTTAACAGTTCTACTGGACTTTATAGTGCGGTTATCATTTTGAAAGACAGTACCGGGCTCTCTGCTGTAAATCCCAATTTCACCTATGCAGTCAGATCACAGAAGAGCAGTTTGTTTGGGTTTTTTGCACTTGTTTCCTGTAACTTTAAAGAAAATTTATATAAACCCCCTTAATTTGACATTTAATAACTGATGAGGAATGTAAATTCTGAATCCCACAAACAGTCCAATTAGAGTGCTTAATGAATACTTGTTAGACATTCACAGGTGGGTTTGTGTTGCAGGGTTTGTCTTGCTCACCAATCTGAAATCTACAGTGTTTATCACCTATTCCCAAAGACAATTTCCATGTTCTAATGAGAATGGCATCTTGTAACAATATGCTAATTACCTAAATTAATTAACTTTGATATTTGTAATTACCCACTTCTTGAACAGCATGCACTAAATAACCGTAATAGATGAGCATATGGTAGTAAATTGGAGCACGACTCTCTGTTCCATGTGAGAGTGCAGAATCCAGGTCGGATTACATTAGCTGCACAGAATTAAAGGAGGAGCAGGGGGATGGGCACTGGAAGGAACATCCATTTAAAAGATTTTCTCCTTTTGCTCACTACATCTGGTTTCTCTTGTGCTCTGTATTGAGAAGGGGAAGTGTGGAATTTAAGTACGACAGTTTGCCGGTGCCATACCAGATTATTTTGCACTAGTACTTCGGTAAAGATTTCCAAAATAAATAATTGAATCTATTCTAACAAAATGAACATCAGTGACTTAATTTCTAAGACAGTATTTTTAATAAAATGTGTTCACTTTAATAAACATTGTATTTAATAAATACACTGTGGTGGTCTATTTCAGTGTTTCACAGTATGTGGTTTTATTTCTTTTTTTTTTCTAGGTGTAACCAGGGTTGATACTATCTTGATATTCATTTTTTTTAAATCTAACTAAATGTTGCAAATTCTGGTGGCTTTATCTTATAGAAAATTGGGTTTTTTTTGTCTTGTTACACGATATAGGTGAGCACATCAAGCAAGTTAACTCTTATTTGCTGGGTTGTGCAAAAGGCTATCTGGATTGGGTATAAACTTTGTTTCTGAAGATGAAGGAACAATGTGCTCACCCTCTGCACTGATAGGGATCAAACCCGTACTCTATTTTCAGTAAATGGTCAAAACTTTCAAATGCTGAGGTACACATCTCAAGTGAAGGGACAAATTGATAAAGCTATGTTTGTAAACGCATATGATTCATATGGGCATAAAGTGTGAAAGTAGAGGCAATGCTCTTCCTACACAAAGTAATGTTAAGCTGGTTTTGGATATCCTGGTTCCAGACAGCAAGAGTACGTAGATGGTGTAGAAGCAAATCACTCAACTGATAGCTTTAATTGTGCAGTGAAAGCTCAAATGAGAGTAGGAAAAGGTGCTCGAAAGTAGTTTTGTAAAGGCAAATCGAGGGGGGAAAAAAACTGATCTTGAGAGAATAAATTTGATTATCCAAAGAAAGGGAGAGGTCAGTAGAATTTTCTATTATACAGGAGGTTGTTAGGTTTATGTCAAACCCTACCAGAAACCATGGTGGGAAAGATTCCATTATAGCATTTTTTGTAAATTTATTTTAAATGATGTGGTTTTTATAAACGGAATGGAGAGTCAGTGGAGGCAAGGGACTATGTGAATGGCTCTTTGGGAACTGGCCCCAGTTCTCTGGAATGAATTAGTTCCTGACTTTCCGTGTTCATTTACTTTTTTTTTCTCCAACTTTCCTTCCCTGTCCACTTATTTCTGCTTATGGCTGCAATTCCAGTTTTTGTGTCCCAAAATCAGAGATTAACACACGGATTTCCACATCAAGGTTGGTGATTGTAATACCTTCCCTCTCTTATTTCACTTGCTCTCATTTTTGTCTTGACCTTTTCTTTCTCAATATTAACACAACATGGGTAATAGGAGTACAAAGTAAGTCATATAGCTCTTTAATTTGTTCTGTTGTTTATCCCCTTGTGTCTGCTACTTTGCCCATTCCCAGAATGTTCTTAGTTCACTGCCCTCTATCTGCTAACTCTCGTGAAGGGGCTGCAATTTGCTTTTGTCAATGTAGCTCTGCTAATCTTTGCAATGTGAGCACAGTGGTCTTGGTTAGAGAAGGAGAAATTAGACTATTTGCACTTTCTTGCAATCAAGTGATCAATCGTGGAAGAATATTTTTGCAGTATGTGGATGTTGTGGTGCTGTTGCTGTCAAATAATCCACTGTCATTGAAGGAAAGAAAACACGTGAACAACAAGCACTACTTTGAGGCACTGCAAGGTACCTGACACTTGGGAAGTATAACCTCTTAAAAATTTGCCTTCAGAAGAGGATTAGGAATCTGGAAATGTTGGGGAAACCTAAAAGAAAACAAAAAGGGCTAAGCACAGGAAGTACATGAGGTGACAAATTCTGCATTTGTCCCACCAAACGAATGGTGCATGGACTAACACATCAGTCAGTAGAATCTCGACAAATTAAAATGGTTCTTTTCCATTAACAATAACAATCTAATCAAAGTAAATCCCAAACTGAGTTGATGTATTTTAAATGTGATGCAGTTTCTGTGCATTTTGTGTTTTTCTAGAATCTGCTTCTAGTCCATTGGCGCTTCTTGAGGTATCCACAAGAGCATTTAGTTTTGACATGTTCTCCAACTTTATGACCTGTTCCCTATAGAGAAATGTAAATGTATATCCTGCTGGCACAAGTCACTGAAGGAGACAGTAGGAAAATTTAATGCAAACCATTAAAATACTGGAGTACCCACTATTCTCATGTATGCATTTATTACCACACAACAAAGCAAGCTTATGAATTTGAGATTCAAAGACTTGTGCAGTTTTGCCAATGTGATGATCCAACTAAGGTTAGACAGAACATTCTGGTCCCACACTCGTGTGTATTCTCTCCAATTGACTTTCTACACTTTCAGCATATTATAGTCTTAACAAATCTGAATTTAAGTGTGCCTCTAACTGGTTTCTCATTCACTCCTGGGTAGATATTGCAGCATCCTAATACTATGAAGTGAGAGATCTGTTTGAATTTTTTTGTGACTTTCATGCTTGGGTACAAAACTCATTGAGCTAAGCACTTGGGTTCCCCTGTAATCAGAGTAGGTCCAAACATTATGACACGTATATAAGTTTTTCAAACCACCTTGTTTTTGACTATGTTGCAATAAAAAAATAATAATAATTGGTACTTCTGCCATTTAAATATTCACATCCCTGAAAAGCTGAAACATTTAAAACAAAACTAAACTGGTAAAAACGTGTTTAGAAAATTGAAGGCACTTTAATATCATTTACATCTCCAGACATTTAAGACTGTTAGTGAAGTGCAGTCACTTCTTCAAATTGTAATTTGATAAATGGTTAGTTGAATATTAAATATGTACCAAGGTATCAGAGAAAAACTCTACATGTTCTTGGAATCACTTGCCTCCATCTGAACAAATGAGAAAATCTCAGTTTAATGTTGCATCTGAAAGATTACACCTCTGACAGCACTTCCTCAATGCTATAACTGAAATGTTTGCCTAGATAATGCATTCAATTCATCCAAATGTTAAATTAATCTGATATGAGATTGCTACCACCAAGGAAAAGACAAACTTTTATAAAGAAAATAGTCAAGTGATGCATGCTAAGACTCGCAGATAATTGCTACTCCAATAATGTCAGCTATGGATCAATGGTAGCACTCTTGTCTCTGGTTTAGGATTTGAACTCACAACCTTGTGACTCAAAGGTTTGAGTACATAAACCAGCCTGACACTCCCAGTACAGAGGAGATGTTAAACTGAGGTCCTGTCCACCTCGGGCAAATGTAAAAAGCTCCATGGTTACTATTCTGAAAAAGAGCAGGGAGCTGCCTCTGTGTCCTGAACAATATTTATCTTAGAAAATCTTAGAAACCCTACAGCACAGAGAGAGGCCATTCGGCCCATCGAGTCTGCACCGACCACAATCCCACCCAGGCCCTATCCCCATATCCCTACATATTTACCTATTAATCCCTCTAACCTACGCATCCCAGGACACTAAGGGCAATTTTAGCATAGCCAATCAACCTAACCCGCACATCTTTGGACTGTGGGAGGAAACCGGAGCACCCGGAGGAAACCCACGCAGACACGAAGAGAATGTGCAAACTCCACACAGACAGTGACCCAAGCCGGGAATCGAACCCAGGTCCCTGGGGCTGTGAAGCAGCAGTGCTAACCACTGTGCTACCGTCCCGCCACTGTGCTACCGCGCCACCCCAATCTTATCCATCTGCCAAAATTACTGAAAGAGATAATACAATTATCATATTTGTACAAGAGGCTCCTTTATGAGAGAACCACCTTGACCATTGCCTCTCCGTCTTTCCCTCGCTGTGCATCACCAGGTTTGATATTGAAGTTAATAGACTTAAGGTCATAGATCTGACTCTTTTCAATTGGCTTCAATAGCCTGGAAAGAAAATAAACCAGGTTTTCCACTCTTGATGGCAGTAACATAATGGGCTCAGTTGTGACACCCTCCTTGATCAAATATTGGATTAGCATAACACTACATTCTGCACTCTTGTTTCCTTCTCTATGAATGGTATGCTCTATCATATTTGTGGAATCTTGCTGTGTTTCCTACCCTACCTCGGTGACTATGCTTGAAATGTAATTCATTGCAAATAAAATACTTTGTGACATCCTGAGGTCATGAAGGTGATATGTAAGTACAAGTTATAACTTTCTGACTAAAAAAGTTAATCTCTCATTTCTCACAAGATTTGAATTGATTTATTATTGTCACATGTATTAGCATACAGTGAAAAGTATCATCTTGTGTGCAACATAGACAGAGCATACCGTTCATAGAGAAGGAAACGAGAGTGCAGAATGTAGTGTTATGCTAATCCAATATTTGATCAAGGAGGGTGTCACAACTGAGCCCATTATGTTACTGCCATCAAGAGTGGAAAACCTGGTTTATTTTCTTTCCAGGCTATTGAAGCCAATTGAAAAGAGTCAGATCTATGACCTTAGTCTATTAACTTCAATATCAAACCTGGTGATGCACAGCGAGGGAAAGACAGAGAGGCAATGGTCAAGGTGGTTCTCTCATAAAGGAGCCTCTTGTACAAAGAAAAACTTGAACGGAAGCTTCCAATTTCTCTCTGTTCAATTTTGTGACTGAAAATTCTCAGGGTCATCCTGCTCCAGAAAATATTCAGATCTCGGAGATCTTATCATTAAAGTTCTTGTATTTGGCACAATTCATCCGAGGGTCAGCTGAGAGCAATCTATCAGCCTATTTGATTGTATCAGCACATTGAGCTTTCGATAGTTAAGAGATGCTGGAACTTTAAATCCATTCCAAAACATGTCAGGCTTAACCTCCATGGGACAGGTTCTGTTGTCTCTGGATCAGCCTGTTAAATTTAATTCTAATTATTTGATTATAATAATTAGTGGGGAGCAGGTTGTTTCAGGTTTAGATTAAAAATACTTTGTTTCTACAGTTATTATACTGTCTCTCATAAGATAGAGTGCAATATTTGTAAGTAAAGCCTTAATCTTTGTTTCAAGGAGAGGTGTGTCATACCGACACTGGGGAACAATGAATTCACTGCTGTTTGTACTCCTTTGAATGTAGAGCTAAAGAGCCTGTGAACTGAACATGTATGAGATAACAATCTGACCAATCTATGTATATAAACTGCACACCTGGGGATGCTAGAAAGCAGTCGGAACTCTTCCAGAAACAGAGGTTATGCAGCCGAGTAAAAGTCCTTCCTAGTGATATAATCCAACATTCAGACAGTGTATAGATTGGTCGGATCATTATCTTAGGCTCCTTTGCTCCACAAACAGTGGAACTTTCATTGCTCTCTAGTGAATAATATGATTTTTTCACAAACACATTTGAATACATTTCCTGTGAATTAATTTGAAATTAAGTTTAATCCATATATTTGTAAACACCTGGTACAGCACGTGACATATTTTCCAATTCCAATACTAGCCAGCCTGCTCCTAATTGTACCTAAATTTCTAGCTGAGGTTGTCAAATTAGCACTTTTGTTCTATTGGTCCGTGGCCTTTGAGCAATAAAATTCAGTCCATCCAAAATCATTTCAAGCCAGTTCCAGAGATGGAAGGCCACTATTCCCTATTCATGCATTTCTAAGTAAACCTGTTGCTTAAGTGGGTGGGAGAACTCAATGGGAGCACAATGCTTATGTTGGTGACTTACAAACTTTCTGCCCCAATAACAAAGAATTTATCAATTAAAACATGTTTCCATTTTTTAAAATCAATACTCAATGGATAAATGCTCTGAACAATCATCTGTTAATAAGCAATGCAGATTAGGAATATCCCAGGTTTGATTTCTCATTTTGTGTTAGCTGATTGTAGTCAGAGTGGTAGCAGAGGAGCTATCATTTGGCCTCTGCCCAATTGGCTCAGAAATAAAAGACAAGTTGGGTTTCTGAAAGCTATCCAGTGAGTGTGCCTGAAAGGTGCTCATATCTGGATGTCGGATGAGGACAGGATTTTGCTCCTTTTTTTTCATACCTACTTCTGTCTGGATTGAGATCAGTTAGTTCAGCACATGCAAATTGAACCTTTGTCTATATATTGCAAGACCGTATAGTGCATTTACTTGGTCCCAAATAATATTTATAATTTCTCTCAGTTTATGTTGTCAAAACATTGTTTGTTTCAGTTTTTGCAGCATTCCATGACTGAAATTTCACCTTCCTTACCTCATGAGGTATCTCAAAGTAGGTGATGTATCAAATGTCTTTAGAAAGTCGCACAAAATGTTGCTCTTTTTAAATTGTGTACCAAATACTAAGTCACATTCTTCAGGAAAGAAAAATCTAATTAACTAGTAGGGCACGATCTCAGTTGTAAATCAATGTTAGGTTCATGTCTCATCTTTATTTTCAAAGGTTGACCCTGAATTGAGTCCTTTGCAATAATCACTTGATTTTACTAAATCTGAGGTCAGGTTCATTGGTCTAGAATTCCCAAAGTCTCTTATTAATTGGTGCCAGGTTAGCTGCTTTTCAGTCTTCTGGGGTCTCCAAGGTTTTTATTTTTTAAAACCTTTGTCATACAATCAGTGTCAAGTACAATGCTTTCAATTACAAGCTTTTTCCTTCCAATTTGCTACAAGTTTTGAAAGTGCTGATTCATGCTACAGCTCAAGCTACTTTCCAATGCATAATTCAGGTGACCATTCTTGGGAATTGGCTCTAGGCTACTCGGCTGTTAATGGCATCACAGCAGAATCTAGTCACAACCTCACCTGAAGCCCACAAACATTTCAACAATATGTCTGTCACAGATATGATGGGCCGAATGGCCTCCTGTGCTGTAATCATTCTATGACATTATTAAAATCATTGAATTGTGAGCAAGTATATATTTTTTCCTTGCATAGAAAATGGGAATAGGAGAATGCCATTCAGCCCTTCAAGTCTGTTCTGCCATTCTATCAGTCAATGGCTGAACATCAATGTTAATTCCACTTTCCCACCCTATCCCCATTTCCTTTGTGATTGTAATTTGTTGATTTCAGTCTGGAATATACTAAAAACAAATTGGTCATCCAAAGCCATCTGGTGTAGAGAATTCCAAAGATTCTCAACCCTCTGAAAATGAAATTTCTCCCCACATCAGTCTGAATTGGCTGACCCCTTGTCATGAGATTATGTCCCTTAGTGCTAAATTCCCCAGCCACGGGAAACAGCCTCTGGGCATCTTACCCTGTCAAGCCCTCTAAATTTTATATGTTTCAATGGGATCACCTCTCATCCTGCCAAACTCCAGCAAACACAGGCCCATTATACTCGATCTTTCCTCAGCATTCTCATCTCAGCAATCAATCTAGTAAACCTTTGTTACACCCCCTCCAAGAGGTGGTGAGACCAGATGTAATTGCCTTTTCACTGCTCTAACTGAGAACAGCTAACTTGGTACAGAACAAAATATGAATCTTGGTCCTTCTGAGCTGTGTAACTGACTTCATGATGGCTTTCTGCATGAAACCATTTTGCAGTGTTTAAAAAGTAGCTTTATAAGGTGCACTGAAATGATCATGTCACAGCCATAGACATTATCAAACATTGTACATTTAAAAAAATGTAGAGACTTCCAAAACACTCGCATCATACTTGTAATAAGATGGAATTGGATTTAAGTGGTTTCTAGCTTCAGATCTCTAGAATTGATTGAACTCTGTGAATGGAAAAAGTTTATCAAATCAAGCAATAGGTAGCCCAGGAAAGTTCTAAATTTTCTTTTAGTACAGTCACTGTACGCAATGGAAATCAGAAATACAATTGTGTACTTTAAACATTTTTACAAAAAACAAATGGCTTCCCAATGGCTCAGCCCATTAAATCATTGTCCGGTCTGGTAATAAATCATATAGATCAGGAGAGTCCTTGATCCAATCCGTGGTTTGTGCTGAGTTGGCTGATCTTAGCTGGAGCAGCAGCAGTAGTGAGGTCTACAACTGGCATCCATTGTGGGCTGAGGCTAGGGAGAGGGGGGAAAAACTCTTTTGGGAATCACACTCCTGCACAAACATGAAGAAATTGCTTCTGGCACTGCAGTTCAGTACGACAGGGTGAGCCTCCAGCTTCTGGAAAGGAAGGGTAAAAATAAGAGGGAATTTGAAGAAGGAAAATCTTTTATCTGACCACAGGTTTTCCCAGATCAAATCGTTTTTTGCAGACGAAACCTCCAAGGGTTCTTATTATCCTTGTGAATGATTCAAACTATCTTACAGTCCTTTCATTCCATTGTTGTCAAAACAAGCTTCCTTATCTGAATTCAGCAGGTATAAACTGGAATTGCATTCTACAAAACACACCTTCAAGAAAGAAATACATGCCAAAACATGAAAATGTACAATTTGTAATTTGAGGCTGCTTCCTGTAACTAGTTGTTAACCTAAATATAGTCTGTTATTATAAGATTTATTTTCAGAACAATTAGATTGTTTTGTCTGTATATAAAAGAAAAGCACTGTTGGAAGCAGATTGTACCTACAGCAATGGCTGCAGCTTTCCTGGAATAATGCTGATGATCAGTCCCATAGTTTTAACTCAACATTGTACCAAAAACAATGACTGCAGATTTTTATAGCATTGCACTATTAGTTATTCCTATATTATTAAATGTAGAGTTCCTAAATCATAACCTGTGCTAATTTCTATAACATAACTGCAGATTGTGCATACGACATTAATACTGCTAATACTTAGCAATGCCTACATATTATTCCCATCTATAAACTGAACGGCAGCTTGTTGGCAGATAGTTCAAATCTGTAGCATTAACTGTGTTTCTCCCCTAGAACATCAACAACAAAATATTCACAAAGCGATAATTTGATAAGAGCCATAGCATTAGCTGCAGATTTTATCTGCAGTATTATTTGCTGCAGATTAAGTGATGTCCTTTCCAGACGTGTCGTTTACAGCTGCCACCAGATGGCGCGTCGCTCACACTTGAAATGCATTTCTCAAGCTCCTGGTCGAACATATTCTTTATCGCAATGCAATTTACACAATGTATGTACCGCTTTATTGTTCCACTTCCCTCACTCTCCCTTTACAGAGAGGCACATGACGCACTTTGCAAGGCTTTAAGTTCGATTTTTAATTTGCTTTTTTTTTTGCATTGGGAGCTCTTCAAAAACATTTCATTTGCTGACTGCGAATAAATATTGCGTAAAATATGTAGATTCAAATATTTGGGACCTAACATCTTACAAACAGGCTAAAGAGAATGACTGCAAAAATATAACAGAAAACTTTTTCCTTGCCACAACTTCCCAGTGTTGGGAACAATATAATATCAAGCGGCTGAAACATGGGTAAACCCAACAGAGATAAAAGGGGAAGAACCAGACAGGGAGACGGAGGAGAGAGAATGGGTGGGACAAAGGTGGATAAATGAAGCGAGTGGATGAGAAAAAGACGGAGAGTTAAAGAAAGGTGAGGAAAAAGAGGCAGAGAGTGAGAGCAGAAAAGGGGATGAAAACAAGAAGGGGGTGGGTGAAAGAAAGAACGGAGGGGTGGGAGAGAAAAGAAGGGAGTGAGAGAAACCAGATGAAATAAAAAGATCCAGTGAAAGGATAGAGAGGGAGGGACAGAAAAGAAAAGCAAAAAGCCAAGAGACAAAATGGGATGAAGGAAGAAGGTTGGAGCGTGTGGTGATGAGAGTGCGATGACAAGGAGAAGGTGATGTGCCAGACAGGAATGAAGTGACTTCAGACCCACCACAGCAGACTCCCTCCCACTACAAAACCAGCCCCTGCTGCCAGGGTGGACAGTGAGACCTGGCTGGACAGTGAGATTGGGGTGGACAGTGAGACCTGGCTGGACAGTGAGATTGGGGTGACAGGGAGCCTGGGGTGGACAGTGAAACCGGGGTGGACAGTGAGACCAGGTGGACAGTGAGATTGGGGTGGACAGTGAGACCTGGATGGACAGTGAGATTGGGGTGGACAGTGAGACCTGGATGGACAGTGAAACTGTGGTGGACAGTGAGACCTGGATGGACAGTGAGACCAGGTGGACAGTGAGACTGAGGTGGACAGTGAGACCTGGATGGACAGTGAGACCAGGGTGGACAGTGAGACCTGGCTGGACAGTGAGATTGGGGTGGACAGTGAGACCTGGATGGACAGTGAAACTGTGGTGGACAGTAAGACCTGGATGGACAGTGAGACTGGGGTGGACAGTGAGACCAAGATGGACAGTGAGACCAGGGTGGACAGTGAGACCAGGGTGGACAGTGAGACCTGAATGGACAGTGAGACCGGGGTAGGCAGTGAGACTGGGTGGACAGGCAGGCCGGGGTGCTCAGTGAGACCGGGGAGGACAGTGAGACTGGAATTGACAGGGAGACCTGGGTGCTCAGTGAGGCCGGGATGGACAGTGGGACCGGGATGGACAGTGGGACCGGGGTAGACAGTGAGACTGGGGTGGACAGGGAGCCTGGGGTGGATACTAAGGCTGCCATGGGTGAAGGGCCTGGGCTGGTACAGGGGGTCAGGGAGAGGGAGTATGAGCCTGGCCTGGGTTCGGGCTGAGGATTAGGATTGGGTCAAAGTCTTGAGTTGGGGCTGGGGTCAGGGATTGGGGCAGGAGTCGGGGTTGGGGTGGGGGGCTAAGGGCTTGGGCCTGGGTCAGGACTGGGATCAGGTTTGGGATTAGGAATTGGGGCTTATGTCGTGATTGGGGCTGGAGTTGTGGTTGGGGTCAGGGCTGGGGTCTGGGCTTGGGACTGGGGCCAGGATCAGGGTTGGGGTTGGGCTCAGGCATGGGGGCTAGGATCAGGGATCGAGGTTGGGGTTAGGGTTGGGGCTGGGGGCTGGGGTTGGGGCAGTGGTCAGGGATGTGGGCTGGGGTCTGGTGTCAGGGTTGGGGTTGGGGTCAGGGCTTGGGTCTGGCATTGGAGCTGGGGTTGGGGGTCAGGATTTAGGTTTGGTATTGGAGCTGGGGTCAGGGCTGGGGTTGGGTTTGGGATGTGGAGATGCCATGAAGACTCGCATTCCAACCATTATTTTGTAAATTGAGTTTGTGTCTTTATATGCCCTGTTTGTGAACAGAACTCCCACTTACCTGTCGAAGGGGCAGTGCTCCGAAAGCTAGTGGCTTTTGCTACCAAATAAACCTGTTGGACTTTAACCTGGTGTTGTGAGACTTCTTGTTGGGTTTGGGGTCAGGGCTGTTGTTGGGGGTTGGGGTTAGGGCTGTTGTTGGGGGTTGGGGTTCGGGCTGTTGTTGGGGGTTGGGGTTCGGGCTGTTGTTGGGGGTTGGGGTTAGGGCTGTTGTTGGGGGTTGGGGGATCAGGGTTTGGGTCTGGCACTGGTGGTGGGGTCAGGGCTGGGGTTGGGTTTGGGGTTAGGGCTGTTGTTGGGGGTTGGGGTTCGGGCTGTTGTTGGGGGTTGGGGTTCGGGCTGTTGTTGGGGGTTGGTGTTAGGGCTGTTGTTGGGGGTTGGGGGATCAGGGTTTGGGTCTGGCACTGGTGGTGGGGTCAGGGCTGGGGTTGGGGTTGGGTTTGGGGTTAGGGCTGTTGTTGGGGATTGGGGTTAGGGCTGTTGTTAGGGGTTGGGGTCAGGGCTGTTGTTGGGGGTTGGGGTTAGGGCTGTTGTTGGGGGTTGGGGGATCAGGGTTTGGGTCTGGCACTGGTGGTGGGGTCAGGGCTGGGGTTGGGGTTGGGTTTGGGGTTAGGGCTGTTGTTGGGGATTGGGGTTAGGGCTGTTGTTAGGGGTTGGGGTCAGGGCTGTTGTTGGGGGTTGGGGTTAGGGCTGTTGTTGGGGGTTGGGGGATCAGGGTTTGGGTCTGGCACTGGTGGTGGGGTCAGGGCTGTTGTTGGGGGTTGGGGGATCAGGGTTTGGGTCTGGCACTGGTTGTGGGGTCAGGGCCAGGGTTGAAGCTGGGTTCAGAGCAGGGGCTGGGGTTTGGGGTCAAGTCTGAATTTGGGATCTGGGCTGAGGAGAAAAATGTTGAATAAATCAATAGGATTGCTGCTCCATGGCTCTGAGCTTGTTTCTAACCAATTCAAAGGCACCTTATGTTTGTAAATCCTGTGGACTTTGAGGTGGAGATTTCTGCCTCCAGTTTATTAATGCCTCTGGTCAGCCAGCCCTTCTTTAGCTGCTTCGGGGGGGGGGGGGGGGGGGGGGGTGTCTTTACATAGCTCTGCTCTTTCATATTGAGGTTATTCAACAAGAATCTCAATTTATAAAGTCCCTTAAAGACAGTGAGCATTCACAAGAGAAGTTTTGAGAAGGTGCATGAGGTAGAAAGATCTGGATAAAAATGCCAGTGCAGAGCTTTGAGCAATGTCTCTTCTGGGGGACTCCCAGTCACCCGGAACACTGCCAGCCTGGAGCAGAGTGGAAGGAGATCACAGTGCTGTTACTAAACAGTGAAAAGGAGTTTAAAATCACTGCACTGGGGATGGGGAGTCAATCAAAGTTTACAAAGACATTGAATGAACAGGACAAAGTCTGAATGAGTTGCTGGTGGGTTAAACCTACAAGGCCAGTGAGGCTTTGAGGCCCCGGCTGCTGAGAGTTTGAGTAGAGGCCGGGGTGTGGTGGGGGGGGGGGGGGGGGGGGGGGGAAGGTGGGGTGGGGGCGGCTGGCTGATAATATGGAAGTAGAAAATTCTGATCCTGTTCATGGACTATACGTGAGTTTGAAGCTATATTTAAGATCAAACAAGCCAATCAGATTGTACATAGCTGGATTTACCCTAAACAAGAGAGGGGAGGCAGTTGTGCAGTGGGCTAGTAATCCAGAGAGCTAGGGCAATCCTATGGGGACCCGGGTTCGAATCCAATTGTGAATGCATTGTGGTGCAGTAGGTTGAAATTTGAATTCAACAAATTTCTAATAATGACCATGAAACCATTGTCCATTGTCGTAAAACCCAATCTGGTTCACTAACATGACTCCATGTCTACATGTGACTCCAGATCAACAGGTTGACTCTTAATATAGCCACTCACTCAGGGATGGGCAATAAGTGCTCTCCCCCCTCCCCCCACCCCTCAGCAATGCCCACATCCCCTGAATGAAAAAAAAAGTGAAAAGGGAAGGGCTTGAATCACCTGTGGCTAAAAAGCTGTACACAGGGAGAACGTAGCTGTGACAAAGGCAAAATACTGCGGATGCTGGAATCTGAAACAAAAAACAATGCTGGAAAATTTCAGCAGGTTTGACAGTCTGTGACGAGAGAATAAAGCCAACGTTTGGAGTCTGGATGACCCTTGGTCACAGCTCCCAGACTCAAGACCCTCCGTCACAGCAGCCAGCCTCGAAACATTGGTTCTAGTCTCGCTCCACAGATGCTGTCAGACCTGCTGAGTTTCTTCAGCATTTTCTGTTTTTGTTTGAGGACACAGCTTTATTGGGTTCTATCCTTACCTGGTGTCTGTCCCCTAACCTCAGCAAGGGTGCTTGGATAGCCATCAGCAGCAGGACCCTTGTCTGATCCTCAAAGTGATTAAGCTAATTGTATGTCCCTCCTACTATCCCCTTTAAGGTTAGTTGGCTCAGTACAGGTTGGAGGCCAAATCTGCTCCATGACTGGATAAACCATCTAGGGAGATGGTTTTGATTTATTATTGTCACATGTATTAGTAAATAATGAAAAGTATTGTTTCTTGCACGCTATACCCACAAAGCATACAGTAGGAGAGGGTGCAGAATGTAGTGTTACAGTCATAGCTACGGTGTTGAGAAAGATCAACTTAATACGAGGTAGGTCCATCCAAAAGTTTGCTAGCAGCATGGAAGAAGCTTTTCTTGAGTCGGTTGGTACCTGACTTAAGACTTTTGTATCTTTGTCCTGATGGAAGAAGGTGAGAATATATCCGGGCTGCGTGGTGTCCTTGATTATGCTGGCTGCTTAACTTCCCACAAAAGTAACCACATTTCAACGAATTTCAGTGGCTCTGAACCGCTTTGGGACGAGGTCGTGAAAGCCCCGATAGCAGAGGTTTTTTTAGGCATAATGTCACCACATCATTGCCCATGTGTGCCCCATCCAAAAAGCAGCATACTGCAGTATGAGGAGCGGTCCAAGAAATGAATGGGAAATACAATATCAGTTCCTCCATTCCGCATAGATCTTGACCTTGTTACGACGAGGCATCCGGTGGAGGCGAATCATTTGGAGGCGAGAAGTGAGACAGGGAAATTGGGAAACATGATATCGGCAGCCTTATTCTTGCATCATTTCAAATGGATTGTTGAAGACAATATTGGCAGAATACTGAGGTGACCTGCATGTCCTTATGGCCTGATTCAATGCATAGTTCATGGAGTGTGACTCAAAAAAAATACAGAGGTTCAAACTGCAGGGATACAAATGCTGCACCGCACGCTCACTTCGTTGGTCAACATAGCATTCCTTGCTTTTCTGGGAAGTTAGTGTTACAGCAATGACCTTCATAGTGTAGAATTCGGGGTCTGTACACATGTCCTCCAGTTTAATCACTGTTGTTTCATGATAAATGTGTGGGTGTGTGCTGTGAAATCATCAAAGTACATAATGTCCATTCAAGCAGGATTCTGCAACCGTACATCTGTTGGCAGTGAGTTCCTAAGGCAGGCAATCTGCAGTATGCTCTACTGACTGCAGTGGCAACATGCATCACCTGGTGTAGTCCCAAACTCAGTGCACACCAAGGAGACCCCAGGTTTGATTCCCAGTGGGGAGCAGCAGGAATCTTACTTCTGGCTTGGGATGGGTAAGAATGAATCAAGGTTTCCAATCCTCACTACTACCCAGTCACTCCTGCTACAAAGTGTCAGACGGCAATTAAATCAAACGGAAATGCCCCATCTAATGTAATGGCCTGCCACACAAAGTCTCACACACACACAAGGAACAGGCCAGGTCAATAAAAAATTACTATGGCAGGACACGGGACGGAGTCGCCAGGTTTTTTTTGACGGAGGGGGTGAGAAACAGGTTAAATTCAGTGTTAATAGTTGAAGCTTTGTTTTAAAATAGGAATGTATGGCCTCCCAATGTGGCTTGTTACATAATACTATAGTGCATTTAATGAGATTCCCAATTCCAACCACATCGTTAGATGTAGGTTACAAGGCTACTCGTTAATTTATCTAATTTTTTTTGAAAACATTGGCTTGTTTAATGCGTATTTGTTTAAAACATGTATTTGTTACTATTTGTTTTGGTCATGTCAGCCATTAGATTTCACTAACCTCAAAGGCAATCCTGTTAAAAGGGAACTTCCTGTAACAGCTCATTAATACCACAGCTTCCCTGCCCGCAGCCTGACTCAGCAAAACTGGAATGGAGTGACACCGCAATTCACTATGGGGGCAGCAAAAGCGCTGGTATAAATAATACACTGTGGGATATAGAGGTTACAGGATGCAAATAAGGAGTAGATCACAGACTAAGAACATACCTTAAAGTTTGGAGAAATGAGAAATGGAAATTCCCCGCCCCCAGTATATTCTCTACTATAGTATACATCGGTAACATGCTTGCCATCTGCACCCCAGTGGATCCCCAGAGTGTATCCTTTGTATAAACCACTGTTGCCCCTCTTATGTTCCCCACTCATACGACTTCCTGCTGTGCCCCGCCCTCTATTTTTATAAAATCCCGAGAGCATTTTAGGAATACCGATTGAACTCAGGTAAAATTTAATCCCAGTGTCCACATTTGAATGGATTTGAGCCGAACTATATTGGCTGAGGAGGGCACACATTGAAAATCGTGAGTACCTTCAGAATCATGGGCCTTAAAAAAAAAACTGAAAGCAGAATGACTTTGAGCATCATCGAGGGAGATCTCAGGCCTTTCAGGTACTAACTTCAGTCTCAACTGCAATAAGCAATTTCTTAATTTCAATATGATACATCTAATTGGAAATAGATAAAGAAACATTCATCCTGTAACTAATGAAGCATCCTGAGCCTGAAACTGCCCTTTACATTGGCCACTGATCAAAGGAAACTTCGAGGAACCTATTATGGTCTAATTTTTTCCATTTGAACTGAAAAAACCCCTTCTTTTGAACAAGTTTAAAGGCAATACAAAATGACCTTTAAAAATGAGGAAATACAACTCATAAAAACTGAAAATAAGGCTGCTTAGTGGTTTCATTAGAAGTTTCACTATCTGCTTTGGTACTGAGCCGTACAGGCCAGGGTAGTTTCAGGTTTGATTCTGCACCTGTACTGAGATAGCTGAACTTAACTAGCACGATACAAATTATGTCAGTGCTGCTGTGTAATATTTCAAATCCCTATCTAGTATCACATACTGAGGAATGCAAGTTCCTCAGTATATTAGGTGAGAAGATCATTAAGTTACCATTGATGACCTCTCAGTTGAATAGACTGGCTCAGATTAAAAAGGATCTTTGGGCATGAGAGCAAAGGGAAACCAATACCTGTGGCTCCACTTGTTTTGGTCACCTTTTGATATTGTGCCCAAGTGGTTATTCTTCAAGGATGAGCCAGTGAGAGTTGGTATTCCAATGAACTATGAAGATATCACAAGTAACATCCACTTGGTCATTTTTCAAAATGTGGAGAATGAAAGAAATTGGTAACATTGGCTCTTTAGTTAGAGACTTGATTTTTTTGTGGCAATTTGAAATGGATCACATTAGGACCCTGATAAAAGTTCTGTGACTAATCATTAAGTGGATTGATCTATGTGTTGTATTCTCTGTGGTGATAACTAATTGGTGGAAGCAGTCCAAACTGATGTTTGCCAATGTTTATCCTTAGCACAGTGCATGCTGAATGGTGAAACACACCCAGTGAAAGGCAAGAGTGGAGGTAGGATATCAAGTAACATTGAACATTATGAACACTCATTTTCTACAAAGTAGGTAAGGGTGCAAGAGGGAACAAGGCATCCTCATTGAAAAGTAAGAAGAATCAAAATGGTACAATGCAACAGCCAACATTAGCTTGCTGGCCACACTATCTTTGGTGTGTGACAGAAACTTGTGAGCTCACGGTTCACACAATGCCATAGTTTGGAAATATAGCAGCAAGTCACAGCAGATGGTCAACTATTGATCACACAGGGCTTTTCAAAAGGGTCAGCCCACAGTTCACAGTTGAATACTAAAAGCTTTATTATTTTACCATGTTTTCTGTCTTATAGCCATGCTTGAGGGATCAGTATTGGAAAGTTCATAGTGTACTAACCTGTATTCCAATTTATGTACTTAATTGGCATATGTTTCACATTGTCACACTTTGGGTCTGTTTGTCCCAGATTGTGGTTAGGAAGCTGGGAGATACACTAGAAAATATGGCAATTGAATCATAATTCAAAACTTTAATTCAGATTAATTAATACAAAGTAGAATTGATGAAAAATAATCTGAATGAAAGTTAGGCAGTGACAGAGTTAAAATGGATATTGTTGCACCTCCACCTTCTGTGTGTAACTTAAGATCCCTGAAAACCAGTTGCAAACAACTTTGTTCTCATACCTGTCTAATGAAAAAAAAGGGTAAATTACAAATGTTAAAACTAAACATTCTACAGTAAGCAACCAATTGCAGGAAGCATCTTTCTGTGAAATTTTGATTGTGATTGAATGTGACCTTGATTGCTAGACAAACACATTTCTGAACGTGATAGGCGGGTTACGCCAGAACATGGAGATGTGAACCCTGGACTGACCTTGGGCAGTCTCGTTGAATCTGTGGTTTGTTCTCAACTCCCCAATTCCAGGACCAGTGAGCAATAGATATATAATATTTCAAAGAGGCACCTGCTTTGGAGAGTCCCTATCTGGAATGCTCAGTTTGCAAAAATATCAAAGTTTGCAAGGACCTCTCCACTAAAAGTGTAAACTAATGTGTAAATATATTTGTTAGAAGAAAAAAATCAGAGAAGAAAATAATTTTCAGAATGAAAAACTGACAAAATGTCCTGGGACACAAGGCAACTTGTGCACATTAGACAGCTAAGGGTGTTCTGAATAAAAATAATAAGGAATCAACACATGTTTTCATTAATGAAAACACAATCCTCCGTAACCTGTGTACATTGATTTGTAGCTGCATGACATGTCTTGAAAATATAAACTGATCACTGCCTTCCTGGGCTTGATTGAACTTTATTAATAGAGCCGCAGGCAATATAATTGACTTAGATCTTCTGGAAACTTTGAAAATTGTGGGACAATGAGAGAGTTGCAAGAAATTTAGATAAGAATGCGCAGTGATGTTTGGGATAAACTAAAGAAGTCACCGCTGTTTAAGATTGAGTTTCTAAGCTCAGTTGTTACTTGCAATTTCTTAGTTCTTCATGTTGAACTGGTTGTAAAGGCTCCAATTGAAGAGATTTATGGAATCAATTATTTCACATCTTCTGTTGAATGACTGTATTCATTGAATAACATGACCAGAAGAATGAAAGATAGCTAAGAGTCAAACAGCGAAAGATTGGCAAAATCTTTGGATTTCATTGGTTTGATTTGTGTTTCAGAACTTCCAATGATGCCTGGAACTCACATCCTGTATTATATAAATACCGCACTTTGAAAAGACATCCAAAGAGACACACAGTGTAGAAGCAAGTGCAAGAACTTGAAGATTACTTTTAGTCATCCATAAAATTGTGTAACTAATAGATCATTTCTAGAAGTGAAGGACTAAGCAGAACTTCACAGAAAAAAGTCACAAAGATCATGACTGTATACAATCTCATGCTTTGACAAGTAAACACTTTAAGTCATGAAAGAACAACTGTGTGATTTTGCTTCTAAAGTTTAGAAAGCAACAGTATAGAGTCTGTTTTTTTCCTCTCGTTTTCAAGGAGGCGTTGCTATGTATGCATCTGTCCATTGCCAAAAGGATTTTGAAAACCTGTCTGAAAACAGATAAATAATGTGTTCCAGAGGAAGACATAGGACTAATTACCACCTTTAATATCCTGGGGACTTGACATCCTCACCAATAATTAATTTTGTACAGAAAATGAGATGTATGAATGTTGTTCTAAGTTCCATTTACCTACACAAGCAGTTTTCGGGCTTGAGGAAAAAGTAATGCTGAACCTGTGAAAAGCTTTTCGATCTGTATGGATACACAGCCTGCAATGGATATGGCTTGGAAGTTTAGGTTTTGCCTAAAGACCAATAAAGCTACCTATTAATTAATTAATCATTTATTTATTTTCGGTCACAGTTATTTGTAATTGTTTTGCTGGCCAGTGAATGCATGCTTCTTTTCTTTTCTTGGTCTCAAATCTATTAAACCAAACATCAGGTGTAAGAATTTTCAAAACTAAACTATTGGGAAATTCATCAAGATATAGATTCCACTTGTATCATTTGAGGCACTCTCTCTTCCCACAGTATGATCCATAACATTTAGAATGAAGGATCCCAAACCTTGTTATAGGGTGTTGTTGGAACTTAAGAGCTAAAATTATTCACAGAGCATGAGTGAACTGACTGTCCAGTTACAACCCCACTTTTTTAAGAGGAATCTGGAAGCAATACTGAAGAGTCTCGGGCTCCAGGGACAGGGGCCTTCCAAATTCCAATGCTGGGCTAGCCAAACTCAGTAATAATAGTGCCCTGGCACACTGTGCACATCTCTGGCTTGTGTAACAAGTTGTTGAGTCTGCCAGAAAGGATAGGCTGATCCTGAATCTTCCATAGTTAAAACCAATCCCTAAGGAGACAGTTTACACAGAAGTTGCATGGAATCAAGCAACGATGATACTTAGAGGGCTTTGGAGATTATTTAGCTAAACAAATATCATTCAAATACTTTTTGTGATTCCCCCCCTTATTTCATCACTGGTCTAAATCTTGTGCTTAAATTACAGTTTTATAAAATAATATGTGGCACTGTACTTTAAAAATAAAATACGAAAACAAAAGTACCCAGTTTTTTTTCTGACCATTTACAGGACTGAAAACACGAGAAATGTGAAATAAAGCTAAATTATTGAAAACATATAGTAAGACTGTTAAAAGAGATCAAGTTCCAGGCGCAGAGTTTTTGTCAGATTAGCAGTATTTTGCCCCTATGCTGCATGGAATGTTGTGCTAGACGACTTTAATAGGTGAGTTTGGAAAATAGCATCACAGTACTGTACTGGCATTCAGTTGCAGCTTGTGTGGGGCTGTGGTTATGCAAATGACAGTCGGTATTTTTAGCCTCCTGTGTGTACACATCTGAATTCAGACTCCGTAGGCATTAATTCACTAAAAAATAGCATTTTAAGTTGTCCAAACAAATCCTGATGTCTTGGACCTGTGTGCGATAGGTACATTTAATATTGACGCCTGATTTAAAATAAAAAGGATACAATTTAAGATTTTTTTGCCTTTCTTCTTAAAAACGTATCATTGAAGTCATTATTCACAACGGTAATCAATTCAAATTACAAACTGAGAATTTTAAAAGGGGATGGTTTTGTGTAAACAGTATTCGTAATGTAGCGTTTTAAATGGGTTGCATTTCATTATAGTTACGTGGTCATATACAAACAGATCTTGTACAAAAACACGCCGCGAATAAACTTAGAATCCGACCCAAAGCAAAATGCATGGATTCAAACGATAATTCTGGTTGTAGTCACAGAATTGACCAATTAATCTACATATGTTTATACACACAGGAAGCCGGTTTCTGAATAATTTACTAAACCATCCTGGAAGCTCAAGAAGTTGATCATAAGGTCTAGACGATAAAACCTCGCATTGATTTTGCATAGGATGGTGCGGGCTTTTCCACTCACGTTGGATGAGTGTCTGATATTGTTACCATCTAGGAGGACTTAGTAAACTGGGGAACAGCGCTGCTTCTCAGGCGGTTCTCTTCCCGAATGAGTTGCAGTCTATAGGATCAGGTCTATCTGAATGGAAAACTACTGCACATCACGTGTATGCAAACCGGTTTCGATCAGTTCCAAACTGTTGCGTTCCTCGTTCTCGTGTTCGCACAAGGGAACCTTAAAAAGGGAGCAAGAAATATTCCGCCACACAAAAATAAAGCTATTAAAACATCGCGAATAATGAATGACTTTTGCGCAGTTCTGGGCTAATTGCCTCTCCTGCTCGTTGTATTATTACCTGAAAGCACATGCTTTGCGTTGCATGCGCTTTTGTTCATGAGCCGGGATTTTACAACATTGATTTTAAAACCGAGTAATCGGAATCGGGTTTTGCACATATCTGCAGTTAACTCTGTATGAACCTAGCATCTCCTTTTACATTGCCCGAGGGGGAGGGGGGGGGAGGGAGGTCGACTTTGTTAAAGCAGGGGGAGATGTATTTCAATTAAGCAACGACAAAGCACCAATTTCTACGGGGAAATTACTAGAAAAAAAACGTAGTATCTTAGAAGGGCTTAACCAGAACAAAACTGAATGCCATAGGAGAAATAATCGAGCGTTAAACAATGGGATCGTGTTTAATTTTTGTTGGGGGGAGAACTCTGTGTAGCATTCCGTCCCAGGTTTTCACAGCAGCCGCCGAGTAGGGGGAATGCCGCCCCTAGCCCGGAATAGCAGAAGAGGAGGAGGAGGAGGAGGAGGAGGGGATGGCGGGGGGGTTTTAGAAACTCCTGGGCATGCAGTTTCCAGGCTCCCCCGTGCCGATGTATCTCAGCCGGCGGACCAATCAGCGCAGCCCGCCCCTGTGTAACCAAACTGGCCCAGTCACTCCAGCGGGAAAGTCCCGCCCACCTGCCCGCGCCTGATTGGCGCGGCGGGATCCCCACCCCCCTCTCCCCCACCGTGGCTGACTGACGGTGCCGCCGAAGCCGCCGATAGGCCGGCTGGCGAGATTGACGCGGGGTCCCGGGCGTCCATTGGCCGACACCCCGTGTCACTCTGGCGCTGAGGGGGCGGGGCGGTGAAGTGTGGGGGAAGGGGGCGGGACTCAGGCCCGGGGAGGCCCCGCCCTTTCCGCTGCCGGGGCTGGGCTGCGTGCGGCGGACGCGGCGATGGGGTCGCCCCGGGTTTGATGGTTTGACAGGTGCCCGACGCCAGGCAGCTCCTTTCTACCCCCCCCCCTCCTCCTTCTCCTCCCACCTCCTCCTCCTCCTCCCCAAAAAAAAAAGCATGTTCGCCAAAAGCAAAGGTTCGGCGGTGCCCTCGGACGGGCAGGCTCGAGAAAAGTAAGTTTTAATTTTTTTTTGTTACTTGTGTGGAAATGAAGAAACCCCCCTTGCTGACTGGCTTCCCCGGGGCCAGGCAGCGGCCGCTGCAGATCCCGGGGATTCAATGGCTTTGCATCGTTATCATTATTTTCTATTTGTTTTTTTTCCTCTCTCTCTCTCTGTGACTCGCACGCTGTGCGTTTCCGCTTCTTGGGAAGAAAGCTGAATGAAACATTGTGTCCGGCGGGGCTGGCTGGGTGCAGCGCCGCTCGCTGACAAACCCCCAGCTCCTCTCTCTCTCCCTCTCTCTCTCTCTGCGTTCCCGCTGTAATAAATAGAAACCTTGTAACCGGCTCCCTTTGTGTCTCCTTCGCCCCGCAGGTTGGCTCTGTACGTGTACGAATATCTGCTTCATGTCGGGGCACAGAAATCTGCACAGACCTTCCTCTCAGAGGTAAACTGCATGTCTCCATCACTCCGCTTTAGCCTTTGTTTCTCAGGCGGACAATCTCGCCTCCATTTTGAATTGTGTTAACCTTTTGCCATTTATTGTGGCTACAAAACAAAAAAAAAATCTATTCAGCTGGACTAGTTCTGAATGCAGCCTGCCCTCGTTCCCCCCTCTCTCTCTCTACCCCCCCCCCCCCCCCCACAACCCACCCCCTCCCCACTCCCATTTTCTCCTGTACTACTTCTGAGTGGTTTTATTTTTTGTTTTTTTAAAATTTTGCAGATACGATGGGAGAAAAATATTACATTAGGAGAACCTCCTGGGTTTTTACACTCCTGGTGGTGGTAAGTGGATAATTTTAAGTGTCCCACATTGGGCTTGTGCAGAGTTCCCATCATCGTTCCGTGTGATAAATATAGATACTTTGATTCTCTGTTTTCTCTTGGAACTTTTTTGGCAACATTGTACCAAAAAAAACGCAGATAATGGGATCAACACAGAAGAGCTGTAGTAGCAACAGGCATCTCTTTGGTAAAATCGGAAGTTTTGGTGCTGATTTAAACGTCCTTTCGTTACTTGTTCGCTGTGCGTTTTTTAAAAAAAAATACAGCTTTTATGGGTTATTTTCCAAATTGCATTGTGAGCCACGCAGTCATATGCTAGGATTTTAAGTGTGGATGAGATCATTTTGCAGTTATTGCAGACAAATATTTTACCTGGTGTGGATGGCCTCTCTTTCTCCAACCACAATCTCTTTACGCCCCCCCCCCCTCCCCCCGTTAC
Source organism: Mustelus asterias (assembly GCF_964213995.1). Lineage (NCBI taxonomy): Eukaryota > Metazoa > Chordata > Chondrichthyes > Carcharhiniformes > Triakidae > Mustelus > Mustelus asterias. The sequence continues at coordinate 75,716,844 of NC_135808.1, forward strand.
TGTACTGGGTAGTGGGCAAACTCTGGTTGCTTTGCTGTATTTTAAGACCTCCTAGAAATAATGTAGCATTCTCCAGATGTAGTGTAGTTATGTCTGTTTATTAGGTAGGCTTAATTTTTTTTAAAATCATGCTCTTGGGGCTATTGTTACTTTGTTAAAATGGATTGAAAACCTAGCTGTGTTTTGATGGGTGATTAGAACTGATGGATAATTTTGTTGGTTCAGTGCAGAAATGCAAGTTGAATCCCATCCTGACCGATTTTTTACAAACTAAGAAGAAAAGCAACGTCCAAATTTTTCTCCCATTTATTTAATATTTTGTCTCTTGCTGAGGTGTGGTTCCACAGGTGGCAGCAATTTTCCAGGACCTCTTGCAAGTAGCCATTCTTAACGTGGGAGCCTCAACTTGTGTTGGCAGTATATTTAATCATGAATGGTATCACAGACAAGTTTTGCTTGGGTATTTGCCCGATGTCCACACATGCCCATTTTCAAGTAGGAGTTAGTGTGTTGAATGAGCACTGTGGCTAATTAATTAACATCTCCCAACGCCACCCCCTCTCCTCTGGAAAGATTGCTGTCGTTCCCACCTGAGATACAACCTATTACAGACGGAGGTTTGAAGCTGGAATCTCTTTATTCTCTGGTTTGTTTCACAACAGAATTACTTTATTGGGAGTAGTTTGCCTGTTGGCTTGTTGGCTATTAGGATAGGGCCAGATGGTGGTTCTTCTTTGAGGACAGAGGGGTGCTAGAGAACTGTGGAATTTTTCAGTGACTTTTCAATATATTATCCTGGACAGAAAAGCCAAGAGGCTAAAAATTCATTCAGGCCCGGATTCAACCTCCAAGGTGCAGTTAAATATCTTGAGTGAAAAACTGAGAGGAGTCCCCAAAGTGGTATTCCTTCTATTAACTGATTACAGAGTGATGCTGATTGTAGCTTAGCAGCCACCCACACAGTCCTGCTGGAACTAAAAGAGGAAATGGCAGCTGTTTAGGGATATATGGGGGTGGGAACAATGCAAGGGAATTTTATGCTGGACATATTTAAAGTGAGTTGGGAGTTCCATACTATATACGTGACTGGTGTCTACGTCACCAGACCATCTTGTGTAAAATTGTCTTCTGAATAAACAGTTTTTTGATGAACGCAAACTACTGCAGATGCTGGAATCTGAAACAAAAACAGAAAATGTCGGCATCTGTGGAGAGAGAGTAGAGCCAACATTTCAAGTCTTGATGACCCATCGTCAGAGTTTTTTGACGTGGAGCAATCTGTTTCTGTGCAACTTTGTAATCTGTCATAGAATTATAGTTTGATAAGCATTTGTTTGTATGCTTACAGTTGTACATGTATAGTTTTGGCCAGCCTTAAGTTATTTACAGTATTTGGCCTGCTTGTATCAGTCACTGGGCCTGATTCTCAAGTTCCTGAACAAAGTCCAAGGGATCATCTTCAACCATTTTCTATTTTCGAACCCTCGCATCACCCCCTCTTCATGGTCAGGATATCTGCTTTTGCTGGGTAGCTCCATACCATATCATTGGTTGAGCAGCCAAGACCAAATCAAATTTGGGGCCCATATCTTCCATGCGGTGTGATTTACTGATACAGAATATTGGACAGTACAGACGATACCACTCTTTTCCTTGCCCATTCCCAAGCACTAAAATATCACTTCCTTTAGTTATTTTATATATATATATGTAGGAATGTAATAAGTTATCTAAATGTCTTTATATGCAGAGGTTGCTAAAAAGAATTCGGCAATGGCATATCTGGTTTTCACCCTTCAGCCTAGCCAAAGGGTGTTGAAGCCAATTCTACCACATCAGTTGCTACCCCAGGATTGGCCAAATTAGCATTAAATCTAGGATCTTCCAGTCTGAATGTAGGAGTATTCTCTCTGTTAGGCTATCTTTCAGGGTTGAGAATGATTTGCTTCCACACCGAGATGGCTGATAAGTCTGACAAATGGTGCTTGAAGGGGTGGATGGATGAGTTGTTTGGAGGTTTGTGCACTCTTTTTGATAGTGTCTTCCTGAATGAACTTTCCCCAATTTAGTTGATGACAAACTAGCGTCTCCCATAAGGCATTGTGGATATTTGACTTTGGGAATGTTTTGAGGACATCCCTAACTAATTTCCGCTGTCCTTCTGGGAGTCTTGTACCACAATCGAGTTCCAAGTAGAACAGTTCTTTGGGAATCTGGTACCAGGCATGTGAACTACATGTCCTGCCCAACGGAGCTGGTTTTGAGTGATTAGCACCTCAATACTGGACAAGTTGGTTTTGGGGCAGCTGCTGGAGGGAATGTCTTGTCATCAGATTTGGAGAATCTTGCAAAGGTATCATAAGTGGTGATTCTCCAGTGCTTTGTGGTGCCTGTTGTAAGTTAAAATATCTGAAGTATATAAGCACAAATAGGTAGTAAAGAAGGTTGTGAAGAGAACATCAAGAGTTTCCAAGGGGCACAGATAGGTTAAATGAGTGGGCAAAAAAATTGGCAGATGGGAGTTGAATGTGGGAAAAGGCAAATGAGTCCACTTTGGCAAGAACAAAAGAAAAGCAGCATGTTATTTAAATGAAGAGAGATTGCAGAACTGAGATACGCAGAAGGATATGTCTGTCCTGGTACACAAATCAGAAAAAGTTAGTATGCAGTTACAGCAAGTGATTAGGAATGCAAATGGAATTTAGTTGGGATTGGTGAGACCACATATAGAGTATTGTGTACAGTTTGGTCACCTTATTTAAGAAAGAATATAAATGTGTTAAGGGCAGTTCAGAGAAGGTTCACTTGATTGGGATGGAGGAGATTATCTTATGAGGAAAGGTTGGATGGGTTGGGCCTGTATCCGTTGGCATTTAGAAGAAGAAAGTGGTGGTTTTGATTTGATTTTTTTATTGTCACGTGTATTAGTATATAGTGAAAAGTATTATTTCTTGCGCACTACACAGACAAAGCATAGCATACGTGGAAAAGAGAGAGTGAAGACTGTAGTATTACGCTCATAGCTAGGGTGTAGAGAAAGGTCACCTTAATGTGAGGTAGATCTATTCAAAAGACTGATGGCAGCAGGGAAGAAGCTGTTTTTGAGTCGGTTGGTACGTGATCTCAGAATTTTGTATCCTCCTGATGGAAGAAGGCGGAATAGAGTATGTCTGGGGTGCGTGGGGTTCTTAATTATGCTGTCTGCTTATCCGAGGCAGCGGGATGTGTAGACAGTGTCAATGGATGGGTGGCTGGCTTGAGTGATGGACTAGGCTTCATTCACGATCCTTTGTAGTTTCTTGCGATCTTAGGCAGAGCAGGAGCCATACCAAGCTGTGATACAACCAGAAAGAATGCTTTCTATGGTGTATCTGTAGAAGTTGGTGAGAGTTGTAGCCTAATTTCCTGAGGAAGTAGAGGCGTTGGTGGGCTTTCTTAACTATAGTGTCTGAATGGAGGGACACGGACAGGTTATTGGTGATCTGGACACCTTAAAGCTTGAAGCTCTCGGCCATTTCTACTTCGTCCCCATTGATGTAGACGGGCATGCCCTCTACTACACTTCCTGAAGTTGATGACTATCTCCTTCGTTTTGTTGACATTGAGGGAGAGATTATTGTCATCGCACTAGATTCTCTATCTCTTTCCTGTACCCTGTCTCGCCATTATTTGAGATCCGACCCGCAATGGTGGTGTCATCAGCAAACTTGAAAATCGAGTTGGAGGGTAATTTGGACAGACTGTCAAAGATGTGTAAGGGGCTGAGGACACAGCCTTGTGGGGCACCGGTGTTGAGGATGATTGTGCAGGAGGTGGTGTTGCCTGTCCTTTCTGAGTGCAGTCTGTGGGTTTGGAAGTCTAGGTTCGAGTTCCAGAGGGATGAGTTGAGCCCCAGGTCACGAAGTCTGGAGATGAGTCTCGTAGGAATAATGGTATTAAAGGTTGAGCTGTAGCTGTATTTTATTAAAACATTCAAGATTCTTTGGGAACTTGACAGGGTGGATGCTGAAAGGATGTTCCCCTTGTCGGAGAGACTAGAACTAGGGGACAGTTTAAAAATAAGTGGCCTCCTATTTAAGGTAGACATGAGAAGTGTTTTCTCGGGGTCGTGAACTTTGGAATTCTCTTCCCCAGTGAGCGGCGGAGGCAGGATCAGGAGAGGCAAATATTATCGAGGGTAGGTGGAATGTGGAGTTGATGCCACAATCAGTTCAACCATGATCCTATTGAATAGTGGAGCAGGCTTGACACGCCAAATGGCCTACTGCTGCTCCCAATTCATATGTTTGTATATAGTAGCATGGGGAATACTGCTGTCTGGTAAACCATGACCTTCGTGTTGGGTTTGAGATTCTGGTCCTCAAATACCGTTTTCTTCAGTTGGCTGAAGACTGAGCTGGCACACTACCAGTCTGCTACTCGGTAAACTGTTGGAGAGGGCTCAAAATTCTATTTTAATCTGTGCTAGTTACCATTTTCTCTCTTTTTTCACTAAAAGACTCTCTTTTGAGGGGCTATAGTAATGACGGTGAAAGCTGATGCAGGATTGTAGTTTTCTATTTGTGCAAAGTGCATCATTTTAAAAGAGCTTCTTTGTGACATCTTATCAGCAGTTTGTCTTAATTTTTTTGGAGAATCTATAGTGACAGTTTGTTCACCCCCTCAATTATAGACTGTCAGGGTCTTTGATTCTTGTATATGTTGTTAAAGAGCTTGAGTCTTCAGTGGAACAAGGATTGTGACATCTAGTGACTAATTTGGCTGTTTGAGTGTTGTACTAATGAATATTGTACGGGTTCATCTGTTGTTAGAAGTCAGATGATGTATTGAATTTGCTACTGATCAATCCATTTATAGTTTTAGAAGAGTGATTGACTTAAAACTGTGCTTAGGCACCCCCAGCACTGTTTAGAAGCTGCAGGATTTCAACGTAGATTTTAAAATCTCCTTGGATTTAATTGAATTTGTTATTATGCATTCTGCATAATTGTGAAAATCATATGATCATATTTCACTTGCGCTGGAAGGTTTTGATACAAAGGTTCTTAAGTCTACCAAAAAAATGATAGGCTAAGCACTCATGCAGAGTGCAATAGCAGTGTTTTAGAGAGGGGTTGAGTGAAGATGGTAAGATTTGCCTGATGATCTATAACCTATGAGCAGGCTGAAAGGCAACAGGCCTGGGAGCAAGTTGTTTAAAAATGTTTAATATTTTTAATGATTAGTACATCTAACCTTCCTGATGCACTGTCTGGAGTGAGATTGGGCCATATGAAACATAGAAACCCTACAGTGCAGAAGGAGGCCATTCGGCCCATCGAGTCTGCACCGACCACAATCCCACCCAGGCCCTCCCCCCACATATTTTACCCGCTAATCCCTCTAACCTACGCATCCCAGGACTCTAAGGGACAATTTTTAACCTGGCCAATCAACCTAACCCGCACATCTTTGGACTGTGGGAGGAAACCGGAGCACCCGGAGGAAACCCACGCAGACACGAGGAGAATGTGCAAACTCCACACAGACAGTGACCCGAGCCGGGAATCGAACCCGGGACCCTGGAGCTGTGAAGCAGCAGTGCTAACCACTGTGCTACCGTGCCGTCAACTAATATGAGCATCATATGGATCAGGTTCAATCTGAGTTTCTGTTAATCTTGGCCTAAGTGATGGGGTGCTATAGTTGTCCTCAGTGACCTCAGGCTAGGGAGCGGTAGAACCAGCTAGAGTTACTGATTGTTAAGCATAAACTCCCACTGGAAACGTGTGGAGGCAAATGTAAAGGGACTTTAGGAGTTTCAATAAAATACCAAATGGAATAGAAAAGTTGGTAGTTGAACCAAAGTAGCAGAACTGATACATCAGTATAAAGCAACTGGAGGCAACTTGTAGACTCATTTTGGGTCGCATCTCATGCAAAAAATAGTTAGGATGGTCTTCCAGCTAAGTGGTGATGGCAAATACATGAAAGTCGGTCAAGAGGCAGTCACAAAGGAGATTGTAAGCTTTGTGAATGAACTGAATGGTGAAATGGCTGTCTTCTATGTTTACCTAATTTGTGTGTTTGTGAAGTAAGGAAGGGTAAAGTGAGGTTTTATGAAGGGTAAGATGAGGTTTTGCTGAGACACATCTGTGGTGGAATAGTTTACTGTTGCTATTTAGATGGATTGTTTAGTCTTTCAGAAGATGCTGGTGCCTTTGGAATTGTAGCTCAATATGAATGTGTGCTTCCTGTAGAGGATTCGGAGAGGGTTGGAATTTCTGACAAAAAGGTGGGGAGTGGAAATCAGTTTTTTTAAATCATGTTTACGATAATCTGTCCCTAATTACTAGTAATTAGGATCTCTTACAAGTAGGTCTGCTTAAGATAAGGCAGGATTTCATTTTGATGGCTGTGAATTATATATAGTACAAGTTGGAGAGCTGTCAACGGGACACTAATTATATGGAATAATGACTGACTAGTTTGCAAATTTACGGGTTCAGTCAGGTAAATGTTTAAGTTGAGCACCTGCAGGGACAGGCCTGGGGCGGAACCTGGGGATTTGTGAATGTGCAGCACACAGTATGAATGAGCAGATGCCTTGAGAGAAGCGATGGGTGAGAATTGTAACTTGTTTCCTTGGAGTTACTATTTGCAGTCAACTAAGATGAGCATCAATTTATTTGATTGTCACTCAGCCTAAGTAATATTGCTTTTTTAACTGTCAGTTTGTTGTAAATATTATAAACTGAATTGTCTTTTCATTCTGCTGCTTTTTAAAGCTTCGAATTTATGAACTAGTTTTTTTGTGGTTTTGCTACCAGTATACATCCTGTATTTATATAGTTTATCATTGAGAGCCCGGTATTCTCCTGAGCACAGTGGATGGCAGCCTAATGATCTTTGTTAACGGAACACTGTATTTTGCATGTGTATGCCTGGCGTATATTATCTTTTGTATTGAGAATAGGTGAAATAGTAACAGAACATTTTTCTTCCTCCCCCAGTGTATTTTGGGACCTTTACTGTGCAGCTCCTGAAAGACGAGACACATGTGAACATTCAAGTGAAGCAAAAGCCTTCCATGATTATGTGAGTTCTCTTAATTCCTGTGAATAACTGTAGGTTTAAATAATTCTGTTGTGTGCAGAGAGAATAGCTGCCAAATGGGATGTCTTGTCTGAAATTGACATTGATGCTAGTTTGCAGATTCTTAACTTCTTTTGGGGGAGTTATTTTATTGTTCTAAAATCCGTATGAAATACAAATCTTAGTATTTTATTGGTGGATATTTTAAAAATGATTGATTGTGGCTTTCTGACTTGAATAAATATTGAGATTTGTTTTGTCTTTGGGTGCTGCTTGTGAAGACCCTGCTTTGTTATACTAAGCAAATTAAAAGTTTGAGAAAAAATTGAGATAAAATTGTGTACTTTGTTTTAAAATAAACTTTTTAAGGAATTTGAGTTGCGTTGGATTTGTCGTAGTTTTACATAAACCTTGAATTCTGGTCTCTTCAGAGGAAAGATCATTTGCCACTGTTACCTATTAGTTATCGTTACTATGTACTGGTACGTGTAGGCACCTGGAGCATGTCAGTACAGTGAAAGAGCTCAGGATAAACCCGTGTTATATCTAAGATCTAGTGTTTAACCTTCCAGTATCACACGTTGGCGATTGTTCTGTGTAAGGAAAATCTATTGGAAATGTGTTTGCTGCAGAATGGAAATAATTCTTAAGCATATCAAAAATATAGTTTTAAAACTGACCATGTGATTTTTAAAAAACAAAAGCTGGAGACTTCAATATTTTACAATCCAACATGAGCAGTTTTTGAAGGCACTTGGCGATTGTGGATTGAGCTCAAATGAGATGCATATTGGAGCAGAGTTTGTAACAGATTTTTAGTTTGCTTTGCTCTTCCTTGCTGAATGACTGCTTTTGTTGATGGGTTCGACTGTCTGCAGACACATGCTCTGCATAGTTAATACTTGTGTACTGGGATGTCTTGACTTAGTATGTCAGCGATAGTGAATGATAAATAGTACAAGCTGCTTCCTCAGTATAAAGCTTGTGCTACAAGAGCAAGCTGTCTTTGTGGGAGTCATTTATTTTGGAAAATGTTATCACGCTAGTGTGCGTGAGGCTGTCTCAAAAATTGATTTGTTTCGCTTACGGCTGTACTTCAAATTAAATGGTTGGGTCTGAACAGAAGCTTATTTAGACAGAATTAAAAAAAAAATAAACAGATGCACAGGATATCTACTAAAATATTGCGAAGCTGTTTAGTAGGTAAGGCCTGGTCATACTGCTACCACTGTTTGGTGTGCTCTGTAGCCTGATGATAAATGTTGGTATGTCTCTTGTTCAACTCTGAGTTGGCCTCTTCTCTCACCTGCTTGCGAATGGAACATGAAGTAAAGTCAGTGTCCCTGTGTAAGAATGAGAGCTGCACCTTCCCAGCGGCACTATGCTAAAGCCTAGAAAATTTATAACCCTGGCACGAGGTTTTATTTGTTGGCCAGGTGACGACAACCTGTTTATGATTAACTGAACTGCAGGTGGAACTGAGTGGTTGGAGCTAGGCTAAAGTGACCGGTTGAGTAACAATAGTTTATCAAACTTGTTGGAAAAGGTGTTGAAGCATATATGCTGCAAAGTGTCACACATGTTCTGCAGCAACTTGAGAAAAATGCAGTTCGACATTGTTAATTATTCTCTATATGTAGCCTGTGTTGGGACTCCATTAGTAGGAAAGCTTGGGCAACTTTCATTTCTTATGTTTTTTAGAATTTGATTTGTGTTGCATGTTATATTGTTAATTGGTTGCTGATTGCTTTAAGAGCTGATCACATGATTTGATGGTGATGTCATTAGGGTGTTTGCAGAGGCTGTTGTTTTACTTTGTTTGTACTTGTACAGACAAGACTTCCTGGAATAAATCTGCTGTTAGTTTGAATCTATGTGTGCAGACCACATTTTTTTGTGTAAAACCCACAACCCCGAACATAGAACATTACATTAACCAAATAAAAGTGGAATGTGTTGATAGAACTCTAGATTACACTAAGATTCAGTGCATTCACTACTATAGTTGTTTATACATTAGCACGGTGTCCCAGCACCAGAAACCCGGGTTCAATTCCGGCCTCGGGTGACTACCTGTGTGGAGTTTGCACATTCCCCCTGTGTCTGTGTCGGTTTTCACAGGATACTCCGGTTTTCTCCCACACATCCAAAAGATGTGCGTGTTAGGTTGATTGGCCATGCTAAATTGACCCTCCGTGTCAGGGGGATTAGCAGGGTAAATATGTGGGGCTACGGGATAGGGTCTGGATGGGACTGTTGTTGGCGCAGGCTCGATGGGCTGAATGGCCTCCTTTTGCACTGTAGGGATTTGATGCTGTGATTCAACGTCATGATGTGCAGATGCCGGCGTTGGACTTGGGTGGGCACAGTAAGAAGTCCAACAGGTTTAATTGGAATCACAAGCTTTCGGAGCGCTGTTCCTTCATCAGGTGAGTCAGGTCACCTGATGAAGGAGCAGCACTCCGAAAGCTTGTGATTCAAAATAAACCTGTTGGACTTTAACCTGGTGTTGTGAGACTTCTTACTGTGATTCTATGTAAATCACGGCTTAACTGCAAGTTTTGCCAAATTCTGTTTAGTCTGCTGTAAATATCGGGCTGCCTATAGAGGGTAACTTTCATGGAAAAGTGTTTCTTTGTAATAGAATAACTCCTGAGGTGAATAGCTTTGAATACAAAAGTTGGCAATTACTGACAAGACTTGTCAATTTTGAGCAAAACAAAAGCCATTAGGTTGATAGAATGTTGTCTGGGTCTCAGCAGCTTATTGTCGAAATACATTGTTTTTGTGGGATTGAGGGACATAGACCTGGACGATGTTGGCTTGGATCTTCTTGGTGAGTTTGCTATGATGGTGCTCCAATTAGCCTCATGCTCCTTGGAATCCTTTTTTACAAAAGGTTAATTGACTGAAGTTTTAAGTTGTTACCCAGATGTGTGGATGGCTGAGGAGCACAGAAAGTATACATAAACCTCAAGTGAGGAGGTCCGCTGGTACTATTGAAATTGTATACCATTTCTAGTTACTGCCTAAAAGTTGAGAGAAAAATTGAAAGAAAATAGAGATTATTTAAGTTCCCTCTTTGCCAAAGTTATACTTCCAGATATGTAAAGCGGACATTGTATAGTCAGAACTTGAAGGTGTTTAGTTCAGACCTTTCCTAATGACTTAGTTTTTACATTAAGATCTCATTTGGTACTGCATAAAGTCAAACCAGAAGTTTCCAGCCTTAATCATGGTCTGCTGACTTAACTGTTCTTAATTGAGGTCATGATGTGGAGATGCCGGCGTTGGACTGGGGTAAACACAGTAAGAAGTTTAACAACACCAGGTTAAAGTCCAACAGGTTTATTTGGTAGCAAAAGCCACACTTTTGCTACCAAATAAACCTGTTGGACTTTAACCTGGTGTTGTTAAACTTCTTACTTAATTGAGGTAACAGTTATGATAAAATTGGGCTACTCACCTCTCAATTGGAACAGCGCAAAACCAGCTCCTGATATAGTGATTCCTACTGGAATTTGGACATATGGTTAGAGAAGGATTGGGCCTCACTGTGAAACTCGTCTCATTGCCTAGGCACCTGTCTTAAGAATGTCCACTTGGATGATTAGTTCCCACGGAAGGGGGAGGGATTTTGGGAAGAAATGGGTCAACTCCCAGAATTGAAAGACCATTGCTCAGTGTTAGTGGCCACTGCTGAACAGCATCCTTAACCAGAGTTTATATAATGTTGATGTGGTTACCTTCACTATCCTATCACCAGTGATTCTATAGGAAGATCAGAAGACATCTCTACATAGCTTCACAGTCTTCTATGGGCAATCATAGAAAGCTGTAACCTTGAGGTTCTGCTGTGAATAAAGTCCCTAAAACAGATTGCCAGAGCCATGAAATTGTGCCTTTCCAATGATTCTGAATGTTCATGGATTGGATACTTTATAATAGAATGTAATAAGACTGTATTGTGTCTGTCATTGATGGCACCTTTTGCCCAAAGTGTAAATAGGTTTGTATCTTGTATGGCTAATGTTAGGTAGATTACATTCTAGAGCATCTATGTCTACAGCTGAGTAGGGTGCCTGCATTCTCCTGTTCTTTAAGTGATTTGAGACCAAAATATTGTGAATGTTGGAAGCCTGAAATAAAACAGAAAATGCTGGAAATACTCAGCAAATCAGGCTGCATCTATGGAGAGAGAAGCAGAGTTAACGTTCCAGGTCTGTGACCTGTTTCCAGGACCATTCATGAAAAGTTTGACTGGAAATAGACCTTCAACATTGACTCTATTTCCATCTATAGTTGCTGCCAGACCTGCTTAAGCTTTTTTAGAAAGTTTATTTATTAGTGTCACAATTAGGCTTACATTACCACTGCAATGAAGTTATGAGCACTTTTGAGAATTTTATTTTTTATTTTTTAAATGATTGCCTTTATGGAGCATCCAGAACTACTGTACAGGACCTTGTTCTGCTACTGTGCTAATGTTTATGTGAGTTAGTATTGCAAGCACCAAATTGCTGTTTTATGCAAATTTCTAATGGTTTGTATACATCTGCTTGTGTGTGTATCAAATTACCGTTGCAAGAGATTTCCTGTTTTGCTTTCTCTCAGACCACAAAATTGGGACCCAAGTGCAGCTCCAGCTTAAGGGGCTTTGCTCAACAGAAGTCAGCACCTTGCCCCAGTGCTCATTGTGTGTGCGCTGATGGACTCCTTGATCGTGGGCTTAGCAGCAGAGGCAGATTTCGCCTAATATATATGAACATTTCTGATAGAGATCACTGGCTAATGATTAAGGACAAAAATGTGTCTTAATTTAGTTTTTTTTTGCCTCTGGCCTGGGAACTTACAAAACAAACTATCCTTATAGCTGCACTGGCAGAGACCACATGACTTGAGATTTGAATTTGAGACCCTCTTGTGTTGGGTTATATACCTTATTGTACAAGTTTAAGTACCTTATTGGATGGTGTGTTTACCTGCTTCCATTGGAAGAGATGCAGTTGACAGGTGTTTATCACCACTTTGTCCTATTTGTAGTAGGAGTACGCAACTGTTTCATGATTTAGTAAGATACAGCAATTGGTGATGCATGTGATGTCAATCTAACTTCAGCGCCCTGCCGTTCTTATGTGGATACTGCTGGTCAGAATTGGTGTTTAATATGCCCATTTCATCAGAGCAATCATTTGTTTCAACATTGGAATATACTATTATGTCACTTCCTCTTCTTGCTGCCAATCCCAAACTATTGATATGGGCTGTGGTGTAGCTGCACAACTACCAGGCCCACTCTGGTCCAGGGGTGTATCCGTGAACTGTGATCTCAGGCAGTGGAAGTCAGCAGGCAATAGGACAATGAGAGCACAGTGGTTGAACCCAGGCCTGGCTTACTGGGATGGCATGGTGGCACAGTGAATAGCCCTGCTGCCTCACAGTGCCAGGGTGATTCTGTGTGGAGTTTGCACTTTCTCCCCATATCTGTGTGGGTTTCCTCCAAGTGCTCCGGTTTCCTCCCACAATCCAAAGGTGTGCAGATTAGGTGGATTGACCATGTTAAATGCCCTTTAGTATCTGAAGGTGTGTAGGTTAGAGAATTAACTGGGAAAATGTGTGGGGCTGGGGGGGAGGCGGGTCTGGGTAAAATGCTCTGTCAGAGTTGGTACAGACTCGATGGACTGAATGACCTCCTTTTGCACCATAGGGATTCTATTACTATTGGTTATCCTTGTGCAATCTCTTCCTGCAAGTATCACCAACACCAGAGCTTGGATTTTAGTTGCCATCGGCAATTCTGAGGTTGTCTTATCCTTGGAGCTGTCATGCTGATGCCTGGTGGAGATCAGAGAAGTCAGGACAATTTGTCAAACCACGTGGACTTTCCATGTCTTTCACTTTGCTCTGGTGCATTTACCGACTGTGCAATGTCATCGAGCTCCAGAAGTTTGCCTTGAACAGTTTTCTGTTTGAGTTCTACTCATTGCGGGTACTTCTGGTGTAATACACTCTGCTACATGCACCAACTATACCATTACTCTTGTAAGGAGTATGTAATTGAATGTTTGAATTTGAGGTTTGAGCTTCATTTTGTGGAAGGAATGTTTTGACCATAATGACTGGAAATAGACAATTTAGCTGCTGCGGTTTAATTTGTCATAAGTTCTGGCTGCAGTGTAATATTTAGTCGTGACAGGTGACCGCCAAGCTGATTTTGCATTGCTTTGAATTATTGAGCACAGTTCACTAAAAATTGCTTTGAAAATTAGTGAAAATGATAGACTGGTTAGCTCGTTATAATTCACTTTCATTGTGCGTTAATGGGCAATATTATAATATACCAAAATGCACTGTTAGAAACTTGTGATAAGTTTCCTTATATCTGTACTGTTTGCGTTTTAATTTAAAAAAAATGCTACATAAGGGTGACCAAAAGGGAGTTTTGTGGCATTTCAAAACTTATCCACTATTAATTGCCTCCTGCTACTTATTCCTAATGTTCGAGCAGCAGCTACCACAGGGTTACAAGCAGGTCGAATTTCCCCTTCTCCCCTTTTCCCTCCGATCTTAAAGGGTCCCACAAGACGGCAGCACTTGTGTACTTCAGGATAGTGGATCTCATTATTTTTGAGCCTTGCTAGACTTTATTGGCGCTTGAATCATGATGCCTTTATCATTTCAGCATCACGTGTGTACTTTCCGGTGGGGGCTGTTAAATTTCCTTTTCCTGACTGAGTTGCTGCAGCCAATTTTAGTGACTCTGTTATCACTCTTGCTGAGATCAGCTAACTCAACACAAACGCAGGAGTTGAACATGGGACCTCCTGCTCTATACTTGATTGCTTATATCTGCGACACTGAGTGAGGTTTGGAATCAATTCGTCAAGGAGGCTTCTGTTGTGAAAATTTTACCTTCGAAATTTCTAATGTAGGGAACATAACGAGGTAGGTGTGTGTAGGAATTATTGAAACATTAATAAATATAAACAGGGAATAGCATGTTGCCCACATCCTGCAGTCTTGTAGAGTATGGGAAGGAACTGAGAGCAAATGGTGAAGAATCAACCCTACAAGTTCCACAACTCTGTATTTTAGTGGACAGTAGTCACAGCTGAACAACATTTGTTACACATTAATTTGACTTGAGCATATTTGCAGGTTCTAATAAAAAGGAATTGTGATATAAAAATACTGAAAGTTGGAACTGGATTAATCAACATTGGAAAGAGGAGGGGGAGGGGTTAAGTTAATGTTTTACCCTTGGAGAAAAGGGGAGCAATTCTGCCAAGTTCGTTTGCACAAATTTGAGAACTGATCATGCCACATCAGTAGTGGGCTGTGCTGTCCACTTCAGTGTCTGCATCACCTTAAGCCAATGGTTGGATTGTATTGATGTAAAAGATAATGAATGGCCAAATTGTTCCAGGCAACTGGCCAGCGTGTTTATACTCCATGTATCTTGGAAATGGTATCAGTGATGCAAGTAAACACTTGATACAGCATTGTGTGGCTGATACTCGGGTGTTACGCATGCAACAGATGGTTTGATGCATTAATTTTTTTTATAGCTCCTCCACCAGCTCCACAAGTAGTTGAGCTGTACAGACCAGGAATCTCGGATTTGATTCTTGTGGCAACGGCTGAATTCAGCTGGATTTTTTGGAGGAGATGGGTGGTTGGGTGAACACTATAATGAAACTAAATTTTACCTGAGGTAGGGAGGGGAAAATGAGTCAGATTTTCTGACCCATGAGAGTTTTGCTTGTCTGTGGATCATCGGTGAGAGCTTAAGTCGGGGTCAGCTTTATAGTACCCGCTGAAATCAACATTGACGAGGCTAATTCACGACGGTTACCCGTTTTGGGCAAGATACCCGAGAGCACTTGTGGTCCAGTAATGAATCATCATCATCATCATCAAAAAGGGTGGTGAAGCAAATTATGGCAGATAAGAAGAGGGAGAAAACATATATCTGAAACCAAGTAGCAACTGGGACTGGCCTATTTTGTTTGAACTGGATGTTTAAAGGAAATAAGTCCTATTTTGGGAACAAAAGTTTTATATTTGTCCTTTGATAGACCTTTTATAACTGATCATTGAAAAGAGTGGTGCTTCAACTGTGCTAGTGTTGATGTGACATGAGTAATTGTTCAAGTCGGGTTGAAGTAGTGTCAGTTTATTGGGATTCAACTGTCAGTTGTTTTGAAACCTTTTCTGTAGTGAACTTAATTGAAACTTTTGTCAGATGTGTCACTCGGTGTATGAATTTGTGGATGAATAGATTCAATTGCATGAAGGAGGTACAGTTCTCGTGTTTTGTGAGGAAAATTGCTGACTAATGGCTTGCTGACAGTACACACAGGCTGGCTTGGGTGTAACTTTCTTTGATAACTGCATTAAAATGTCAGAGAAATAAAAAATATTCTGTATGTTTTTCCACAGGAGTTTCTAATTGTTGGGATGTGTTGAGCTACAAAATACATAGGTCCTTGCTCACATCTCCAATTTCATTCATTCCTTCCCTCATCAACCCCCCCCCCCCCCAAAAAAAAACAACCTTGAGCGCTCTTTAATAAAAGCAAAATACTGTGGATGTTGGAAATCTGAAATAAGAACTGAAAGTGCTAGATCAACTCAGTTCTGTAGAAGAGTCACATTGGCCTTTATCGCGAGGGGGATAGAATATGAAAGCAGGGAGGTCTTGCTGCAACTGTACAAGGCACTGGTGAGGCCGCAACTGGAGTACTGTGTGCAGTTTTGGTCCCCTTATTTGCGAAAGGATATATTGGCCTTGGAGGGAGTGCAGAGAAGGTTCACCAGGTTGATACCGGAGATGAGGGGTGTAGCTTATGAGGAGAGATTAAACAGATTGGGTCTGTACTCGTTGGAGTTTAGAAGGATGAGGGGTGATCTTATAGAGACATATAAGATAATGAAGGGGCTGGATAGGGTAGAGGTGGAGAGATTCTTTCCACTTAGAAGGGAAACCAGAACTAGAGGGCACAGCCTCAAAATAAGGGGGGGCCGGTTCAGAACAGAGTTGAGGGGGAACTTCTTCTCTCAGAGGGTAGTGAATCTCTGGAATTCTCTGCCCATTGAAGTGGTGGAGGCTTCCTCGTTGAATATGTTTAAATCACGGGTAGATAGTTTTCTGATCGATAAGGGAATTAGGGGATATGGGGAGCAGGCGGGTAAGTGGAACTGATTCGCTTCAGATCAGCCATGATCTTGTTGAATGGCGGGGCAGGAGTAGGCCAGATGGCCTACTCCTGCTCCTATTTCTTATGTTCTTATGGGCTCGAAATATTAGCTTTATTTCTCTCTCTCCACAGATGCTGTTAGACCTGCTGAGTTTATCCAGCATTTTCTGTTTTTTCTCCAGCTCTCTGTGTCTGTCGCATATCATTTTTGTTGTCACTAGATTGTGTACTTGTTCACATTGCTGGAACTGGCTACCATGAGGTGTACAGGAAGAGAGCAGCAGCGGCTGTGCCTCTGCTCCCCTGAGGAGCACTTCCCTGAAATGGTATTGTTAGCAAAAAGAGAGTTACACTGCACTTCACACCTCACATTCTGAAAGGCAGCTATTTTAAAGTACATTTACTGGCATTTGGGAAAGTGTGATAGCCATTTTATTGATAGCCATGGGTAGGCGATGGCCAGTGGTATTATCCTAAGACTTTTAATCCAGAAACTCGGCTAATGTTGTGGGGAACTGGGTTCGAATCCTGCCACAGCAGATAGTGGAATTTAAATTCAATAAAAAAAATCTGGAATTAAGAATCTACTGATGACCGTGAAACCATTGTCGATTGTCAGAAAAATCCATCAGGTTCACTAATGTCAGTCAGGGAAGGAAATCTGCCATCCTTACCTGGTCTGGCCTACATGTGACTCCAGAGCCACAGCAATGTGGTTTACTCTAAACTGCCTTCAGGAAACTAGGGATGGGCAATAAATGCTAGCCAGCCAGCGACGCCCACGTCCCATGAATGAATTTTTAAAATCCACAAACAATGATGTGTCCATTAAGCTTTTGGTGGTGGTATAGGGGTGGAATACTCTTGCCTCTTCGTGTAACTCAACTGCATTTCAGCATTCACTTGAACCAGTGGAACTAGTAACCAATGGCCCTTAGTTTAATGCCATCAGAAGATTACACATCTAGCCATAAAGTATTCCCTCAAAAGCTGCACTGGGGTGTCAGCCTTGATTATGAGCTAAAGTCCGAGAGTGTGCCTTGAATTCACAGCATTTTGATTTAGAAGCTAGAGTATTAACCATGATGTGTGGAGTATTGTACAGACAAATCTGTCTGAAAAAGAATGACTCCAACAAAACAACTTGTACAGTGTATCGTCAGTGTTATTAAAATTAAGTAGCTGTGGAGTTTTTACTGTTGAAATTGTGTAAACATTTTCTCTTTCTCCTCTCCCTCCCTTCATGGTGGGGCTGAGTTGTTTTAAAATTTCATTCAGCAAGGATCTCTTGCTACACACATCCAAGTGGCTATTCTTTGTATGTGTGATCCCAGATTGTGTATGTCAGCAGGCTTACTGGATATGTGTGGCATTCCAAGGGATGATCTTGCTCTCATTTGTTGTGCTCATATGTGCATTTTCCAGTGGGAGTGAAGGCCTTGGCTGCTACTTTCCACTGTTAGCTCAGGGCTGCTGTGACTACTGGTAGCAATCCAGCTGAAGCAGAACACAAGGTAGTTTGAAATGTTCATTTTGCACCAAAATTAATGAATAGGAATCTCTTGTTTTGAAACCAGAATAACCCGAATTATTGATGTGTTATTAGGTCAAGTACTTGTGTTTTTCTCTGAGTTACTTGGTATAGTCCTACACTTGTTAATTTATCTCCTTCAAAGAGGTATTTAATTTCCTTCTGAAAGAATACATGAATGCTGATATTTCATTGGAAGGAACATGGAAATATCCAAGTAACCTAAATCTCCAACATGATCTCCAGGATAAAGCAGAAAGGTGAGAAAATAGTAATAAATTTTCCTCCCAAGAGAAATATGGCCTATTTATTTGGAACTCTTTTAAAAGTGACTACCAAAACTGCATGCTAGTGGTCAGCATGGCCAATGCACCTAACCACATCTTTCAGGCATGCTGGTTAGGTGTATTAGCCATGCTAAATTCTCCCTTGGTGTACCTGAACAGGTGCCAGAGTGTGTCGACTAGGGGATTTTCACAGTAACTTCATTGCAGTGTTAATGTAAGCCTACTTGTGACACTAAAATAAAAAAAACTGCAAGGATTAGTAGAAGCTAATCATTCCTAAAGTACACCGAACTGACTGAGTAAAATCTAAAAAAGGGGTGCATTGTTGACATGGGTAAGTTTGAGGCTTTTTGGACCCTATAAATCTTTTTCACTTTTACCATAAAATGAACTAAATGACTGTAATCTAATGGCAGTTCAGCACTTGAGTTAAACTGTGCCTATTTATTAAAGGCAGTTTTAAAAATTTATTTGTTCATGGGATGCAGGCATCGCTGGCTGGGCCAGCATTTATTGCCCATTTAAGAGTCAACCACATTGCTGTGGGTCTGGAGTCACATGTAGGTCAGACCAGGTAAGGACGACATATCTACTCCCTAAAGGACATTAGTGAACCAGATGGGTTTTTCCAACAATCAATGATGATCATCATTAGACTTTTAATTCCAGATTTTTATTGAATGCAAATTTCACTATTTGCCATGGTGGGGATTGGAATTTGGGTCCTCAGAGCATTGCCCCATGTCTCTGGATTACTAGTCCAGCGACAATACCAATATGCCACCATGTAGTGTAGGAAAGACAATATATTCCTGGGTGGTTCTTTATTTGAGAAGTAAAGCTGTAATACATGAGATGTATGGAATTGATGACTAATGTGTCAATAACCAAGGGCTTCCTTTCAGCTCTTTTCCTTCACGACCCTGGGAAAAGCTGTGTACCAATGCTTAGAGACAAATTCTGGAAGTGATTCTCCTGTTTACCCATCCCTCCTTCCCTGGTTTACCTGAGTGTTAATTGATGTTTCACACAGATAAATATGTACATTTAATACATCTGGCCTCAATAGTTACTGTAAAATGTTTGCAGTATCCAATATTTCCAAACAATTGCTAAGAATAGTAACAATTAGAATGACACATCAGAATTAGTCTTCTGCATGGAGATGGCACTCTGAGACCGAGCTGCTTCCTGTGAGCTTTGGGTGGTAATATTGTTTATCAGCAGAATGCAACAACTCGGAGCCTAATGCTTGATTTTTGTTTCCTCCCACTGGTTTAAAATATTGCTGGCAGAGCAAGAATTCCCCCCAACCCTGAGCTGAGAGAATGTTTGTTTTTTCATAGCAGCAGAGCTTGGCGTAGCTGATGCCCAGTGTGAGCTGCCTTTTGTTTGTAGAATGTTGTTCATTGTGTGCTCCGAGGATGACATGGCCACGTGTAATAGGGGCCAGCACTCAGACAGCCTTTGTGTTGGTTTTGGGGCAGCTATTGCTGGCTAATTTGCACTCTGGAGGTGTCTGACCCTCCCAGGGTAGCTGGGTGGGATTTTGGATTTTGGAGGGTGGGGTCAGCAGTTTTCCTTGGGTAAAAGACCTAATCACACATTTTGTAGTTTTTGCTGGTTTTTGGGCCTCCATCCAGGTTCTTTCCACAATCTCTGTTTCTAAAGGACAAAGGGAAGACAAAAGAGGGAAATTTGCAATTCGTATTGGGGCTGCAGCATGATTTGCTTTGTGAACCACAAAAAAAAAGCTTCAGTTATTTGGGCTCTTCTATTCAAACACGGCATCTGTCCCTTATGTGCTCTTGGTGAAACATCGTAAACTCTCTCCTCGCTTTCAAAAGTAGTGGCGTATCTGGATTTATTTGCTTTTTTTTTGAGTTTAGAATGTTGGGGGAGGGTTGGTTAGCCATGATCCTGCTGAGATTTCTAGTGAATGTTCAGTGTTTAAACCTTGATGTGTAGGGGGGTGGGTGGGGGAAGAGGAGGAAGTGAATTGTCAAGGCACTTTCCACCTCCAAAATTTTGTAATCTTTACTGAGATTGGGTTTGTTTTGGCTCTTGTCAAACATTCTCTTGCTGAATGGAGGAGAGAATATCTTTAACAAGGATGCACTGCAGTGATGTTTTTGTTAGATACTTAACTAGCCTGTCCTTATCACCACACAAAACCTAAACTGATTTGGTAGTAGAAGTGTACTTTATTTTGAAAAATTGAATTAGATTAAAAGAACCGTGGCCTGTGTTTGTCACCAAAACACCCAAGTTTAGCCTATCCAGGTGGGACCTAAATAAATGTCAGTCATCAGAAGATGTCGAAATTGATTCTGTCGTCACCTAATGTGTGTGTTCCCAGAGTGGTCCCTGATGATGATCAGGAGTGGAATCTTGGCTGCTCTGCCCCTCCAAACCTCCCAGACTAAACTGCAGAGGTCAATTGTAGCATACCCGCAATCACACTGCTAAAATGAACAAACTCACAAGTACCCTGCATGAATCCATGGTGGAATCCAGCAGCTGACTTGTGAAAAGTGCTTAATAAATTAAATTGTAGCATTCCTTTTGGCCTAAAAGTATATCAGATGTTTGAAACCTCTTGTTAAGTCGTGATTTGAGAAGTGCCTGGTCTTATGCTACTTTGTGAAATTGTGGAAATTTAGTTTCTTCATTAAGGGGTTTGCAAGTGAAGTGAGAAGCCCATTTTAAAAATAATTCTCTTCCTACCTCTTCACTAAATGTCAAGGATTTATCTTGTGCTGCTGTCTGGTTTGTTAGCAAATAATAATTTATAACTTCAGAAGCTCCTCATCAGAACTTGACTCAACTGTTGTACCCACCTTTTCATAGTTCAGTCCTGGCTACATGTTTGTACAGTAAGAAGTTTAACAACACCAGGTTAAAGGTAGGAAGGGATGTTCCTTCTTCCCAGATTCTCGCCAAACCTGACAAGTGACTTTTGTCTGTTCAACAGTGAACTCGTCTTGGGCAGTACTGTTGCATCCGGCAGACTGCCTCTGTTGGTGTACAACACAAAACTCTCATCTCAGTTAAAAATCAGAAATGTTTCACTTCCATCTCGTTTGTACCAGAATCATGACCTAGAATGTAGTTATTAATTTTTTAAATTTTGTGTTGACTGCGGTCATTGTTAATTATATTAGTATCTTAACTATTTCCTGAATTATTTCTGCAAATTTTATCTGTATTTATGCTGTTTAAATTAACTGCTACCTCACCTCCATCTTAATTGTTCTTATCCTGTTCCCTTGTTTCTTCTCTTGGCTACAATTCACTTGAGCGTCTCCCCACCTCCACACCACCATGAATTGCAACAAATTAATGGGTTTCTTTGTCACTAAGATTTAACATTATCTGATCAGCTGCTTCTTTTGCTTCCTCCGTTTCCCTCTGCCCATGTCAACAGTTTATTTTTATATCATGCTTTTACTGTAATAAATTGCCCCATGGCTCTTCATAGAGTTTTTTCAACCAAAACTTGACCCCGAGCCACAGTACTCCAGAGCATTAAGACAGATGACCAACAGCTTTGGCAAAAAGGAGGTTTTGGGCCATGGAAACTGAAGGCACAGCTGTCACTGGTGGAGTTAAAACTTCCTTTTGCACTATTTCTGTTGCTGAGCCCTTCTCCAATCTCTTTCCTATCACCCCACTTCCTGTCTCCAAACTGGTTTTGTCCATAAGTTTCAACTTCTGTCTCCTTGATCCTGTGAAGCGCCTTGGCTTTCCAGCTAACATTGCAAATGTTCCCTGTCCCGCCTCCTTCAAATTCCAATCCTCAGCCATGTTGTTCTTGCAAACTAACACCCCATCTCTAACCTCCCTTTCTCATTCACAGCTGAATTTGCCTTCCAATTCTGTTGCCATCTTTTCTGCAACACCATGTTTCTCCTTTTGACACTGTTGAGACTGCTGATATGACCCTCAAATTACATCATTTACTACAGTAACCATGATGCACTTTCACTCCTTTAAGGCTGCTACCTTTGACATGATACCATCACACCATACTCTTCCAATGCCTTAGCTCTGTCCAACTTGGTTCCATTCTCGGCCCTTTGGCTGAGATCAACGTAGGATCAAGCGTGAGATCAGGTGTAATGCCTGTTCTTGCCAGCTTAGATCTAGGTTGTCTCTTTTGTGGGGGCCATGAATTAGTTTCAATTTGGATTTTCTTTTTGGAGCAAGCAAAGTTGGATTAAGGGCTTGCCCTATCCACTCTGCACATCTTTGTAACTCTGAGAAAGGGATAAAATTTAACAGAAACTTGGTTCCATTTTTTCTTAACAAATCATAGTCAGAGCATCACCACCAATGGCTTTTATTTTGCCCCTTGCACCATTGCCTCAAAGTGCCCAAAGATTTGTCCTGGGTCCCCTCAGTGACTTTGTCGATGTGCTGCCCCTGTGAAGCATTTTGCAGACATGAGATTAGCTTCGACATGTACACTAACAAAATTTAGTTCTACATTTCTGCCACCACGTCTTGATCCTTTCTCTGCTTTGCTAAACTGCTTGTCTGAGATCCAGTCCCATCTCAGCCATAGTTTCTTCCAATTAAGTATTAGGAAGACAGAAGATGTCCTCTTTTGCCCCTGCCACAAACTCTGTGCTTTTGCTGTCAATTCCATAATCCTCCCTTGTCACTGTGTCAAATTGTATGAAGTCATAGTCTATTGCAGCTGAACTTCCAACTCTATCACAAAGATTTCCAACTTGGTAATGGCATCATTTTGTTGCTCAAATTCTCCAAAATGCCTTTGGCATTTCCAGACTCTGCTGTTGTAATGCCACCCTGTCTGGTGGCTTCTCCTTGTTCTGTAACCATCTACTTGTACAAAACTTTGCCTGTGTCCTGTCCCATGCACTCATCACTCCTGCCTTTCTCACTGACATTGGTGCCTCATCCTCCAAAGACTCCAATTTAAAATCCCATCCTTGTGTTCAAATCCTATCCTGGTTTTCGCCCCCGAATTTATGTGACTTGCATTCTCCTCTCCAATTGCCCCCAAGAAGTATTCTCTGTTTCTGGCTTATTCCTCTTTTTTTGCCCTGCCATTGATGAAAGCATTTTCAGTTGTCCAGACCTTTCCTCAAGAATTCCCTCCCTGACCCTTGCACTTTCTTTGAACAGGGTTTTCAATACCTCGCCGAATATTTCCTCCATTGGTTTGGCATCCAGCTGTTTTCTGTGAAGCAGCTGTCATCACCTTCCTATGTTAACTTGCATTTACATTTTGTACCTTTTATTAATGCATGTTCCACAGTGTAAAACATGCAGAGTAAATGCTTAAACAGAAACAGTGGGTGGGATTTTCCGGCTGCGCTCGCCCCAAGACCAGAAAATCCCACCTGAGATCAATGGAACTTTGCATGTTTAACGTCCGTAGTTGGGAAGATGCTAGAGTCCATTATTAAAGAGGAAATAACAGAGCACCTGAATAAGAATGGTTCGATCAAGCAGACGCAGCATGGATTCATGAAGGGAAAGTCGTGTTTGATGAATCTACTGGACTTTTATGAAGATGTCACTAGTGCGGTTGACAGAGGGGAACCGGTGGATGTGGTGTTTTTAGATTTCCAGAAGGCATTCGATAAGGTGCCTCACAAAAGGTTGCTGCAGAAGATTGGGGTACATGGAGTTAGGGGTAAGGTGTTGGCGTGGATTGGGGATTGGCTATCTAACAGGAAGCAGAGAGTTGGGATAAATGGGTGCTTTTCTGGTTGGCAGTTGGTGACCAGTGGCGTGCCGCAGGGATTGGTGCTGGGGCCTCAATTGTTTACCATTTACATAGATGATCTGGAGGAGGGGATTGAATGTAGGGTATTCAAGTTTGCTGATGACATGAAGGTGAGTGGGAAAGCGAATTGCGTGGAGGACGCGGAAAGTCTGCAGAGAGATTTGGATAGGCTGAGCGAGTGGGCGAGGATCTGGCAGATGGAATATAACGTTAGGAAAATAAGTAGGAAAATACTCAAACGGGGAATTAGAAGAGCAAAAAGGGGTCACGAAATGTTCTTGGCAGACAGGATGAAGGAGAATCCCAAGGCATTTTATTCATACGTTAGGAACAAAAGGGTTGTTAGGGAAAAAATTGGACCTCTCAGGGACAAAAGTGGGGACTTATGCTTGGAGCCCAAAGAGGTAGGGGAGATCCTAAATGAATACTTTGCGTCGGTATTCACAAAGGAGAGGGATGTGTTGACTGGGAGTGTCTCGGAGGGGAGTGTTGAATCGTTGGAGAAAATCTCCATTACAAAGGAGGAAGTGTTAGGTTTGTTAGAGAATATAAAGACTGACAAATCCCCAGGGCCTGATGGAATCTATCCAAGGCTGCTCAGGGAGACGAGAGTTGAAATCGTTGGGCCTCTGACGCAAATCTTTGTCTCATCACTGGACACAGGTGAGGTCCCAGAGGATTGGAGGATAGCCAATGTGGTCCCGTTATTTAAGAAGGGTAGGAAGGATAACCCGGGTAATTATAGGCCGGTGAGCTTGACGTCCGTGGTGGGGAAGTTGTTGGAGAAGATTCTTAAAGATAGGATGTATGCGCATTTAGAAAGGAATAAACTCATTAACGATAGTCAACATGGTTTTGTGAGAGGGAGGTCATGCCTCACTAACCTGGTGGTGTTTTTTGAAGAAGTGACCAAAATGGTTGACGAAGGAAGGGGCGTGGATGTTGTCTATATGGACTTTAGTAAAGCGTTTGACAAAGTCCCTCATGGTAGGCTAGTGAAAAAGGTTGGATCCCATGGGATAAAGGGGGAGGTGGCTAGATGGGTGGAGAACTGGCTTGGTCATAGAAGACAGAGGGTGGTAGTGGAAGGGTCTTTTTCCGGCTGGAGGCCTGTGACTAGTGGTGTACCGCAGGGCTCTGTATTGGGACCTCTGCTGTTTGTGATTTAAATAAATGATCTGGAAGAAGGAGTAACTGGGGTGATCAGTAAGTTTGCGGACGACACAAAACTGGCAGGACTTGCAGATAGTGAGGAACATTGTCAGAGGCTACAGAAGGATATAGATAGGCTGGAAATTTGGGCAAGGAAATGGCAGATGGAGTTCAATCCTGATAAATGCGAAGTGATGCATTTTGGTGGGAATAATGTAGGGAGGAGCTACACGATAAATGGAAGAACCATAAAGGGTGTAGAGACGCAGAGGGACCTGGGTGTGCAAGGCCACAGATCTTTGAAGGTGACGTCACAGGTGGAGAAGGTGGTGAAGAAGGCATATGGCATGCTTGCCTTTATAGGACGGGGCATAGAGTATAAAAGTTGGGGTCTGATGTTGCAGATGTATAGAACGTTGGTTCGGCCGCATTTGGAATACTGCGTCCAGTTCTGGTCGCCACACTACCAGAAGGACGTGGAGGCTTTGGAGAGAGTACAGAGGAGGTTTACCAGGATGTTGCCTGGTATGGAGGGGCTTGGTTATGAGGAGAGATTGGGGAAACTGGGGTTGTTCTCCTTGGAAAGACGGAGGATGAGGGGAGACTTAATAGAGGTGTATAAAATTATGAAAGGCATAGATAGGGTGAACGGTGGGAAGCTTTTCCCCGGGTCGGTGGTGACGTTCACGAGGGGTCATAGGTTCAAGGTGAAGGGGGGGAGGTTTAACACAGATATCAGAAGGACATATTTCACACAGAGGGTCGTGGGGGCCTGGAATGTGTTGCCGGGCAAGGTGGTGGAGGCGGACACACTGGGAACATTTAAGACTTATCTAGACAGCTATATGAACGGAGTGGGAATGGAGGGATACAAAAGAGTGGTCTAGTTTGGACCAGGGAGCGGCGCGGGCTAATTGTTCCTTGTTTCTCGTTTCATGGCTTCATTCTATGATCATCTTGCTGGTGCCAGTACAGAGCGAGACTGCGGATAGTTGGGAACCTGTCTCGGGGGCAGGGAATTCATATGGTGTTCGTGGAAGTGGAAATGACTAGGGTTGGGAAGCATTTTCCGATCAGGGCCATTGTGATCTCCTGGACTCGTTTCGATCGCCTCAGGGGGTCGGAGAGGAATTTCCCAGATTTTTTTCCCCATATTGGCCCTGGGGTTTTTCACTCTGGGTTTTCGCCTCTCCCTGGAGATCACATGGTCGGGAATGGGGGGGTGGGGGTGAGTTAAAAAGGTTGTAATGAACAAAGCATCGTAGCTGTGAGGGACAGCTCGGTGGATAGGATATTGGTATGTAGATAGGCTGGAAAATTGGGCGGGGATCCTGGATTCAGGATTCAATCCTGGACCGGGGAGTGGCGCGGGCTTGGAGGGCCGAAGGGCCTGTTCCTGTGCTGTATTGTTCTTTGTTCTTTGTTAGCAAATGTGAGGTTATCCACTTTGGAAGAAATAATAGTAAATTGGAATATTATTTAAATGGAGAAAAATTACATTGTGCGACTGTGCAGAGGGACCTGGGGGTCCTTGTGTACGAATTGCAAAAACTCAGTCTGCAGGTGCAGCAGGTGATCAAGAAGGCGAATGGAATGTTGGCCTTTATCGCGAGGGGGATAGAATATAAAAGCAGGGAGGTCTTGCTGCAACTGTACAAGGCACTGGTGAGGCCGCAACTGGAGTACTGTGTGCAGTTTTGGTCCCCTTATTTGCGAAAGGATATATTGGCCTTGGAGGGAGTGCAGAGAAGGTTCACCAGGTTGATACCGGAGATGAGGGGTGTAGCTTATGAGGAGAGATTAAACAGATTGGGTCTGTACTCGTTGGAGTTTAGAAGGATGAGGGGTGATCTTATAGAGACATATAAGATAATGAAGGGGCTGGATAGGGTAGAGGTGGAGAGATTCTTTCCACTTAGAAGGGAAACCAGAACTAGAGGGCACAGCCTCAAAATAAGGGGGGGCCGGTTCAGAACAGAGTTGAGGGGGAACTTCTTCTCTCAGAGGGTAGTGAATCTCTGGAATTCTCTGCCCATTGAAGTGGTGGAGGCTTCCTCGTTGAATATGTTTAAATCACGGGTAGATAGTTTTCTGATCGATAAGGGAATTAGGGGATATGGGGAGCAGGCGGGTAAGTGGAACTGATTCGCTTCAGATCAGCCATGATCTTGTTGAATGGCGGGGCAGGCTCGAAGGGCCAGATGGCCTACTCCTGCTCCTATTTCTTATGTTCTTATGTGTCCCGCCCATTACAATTTCTACGGCAGGCAGGATTATAAAATTCAGTCAATATAAAGTGGTAGAGGAAAATGTAGGGGAATAGCTCTAAGTCATGATGCTTGTTTGGCGAGTCAGTGCAACCAAGATGGGCCAAATGGCGGCCTCTTGCGTCATAACGATTGTGATCCTGTAAATGTTTGTAGGTTTATATAATGCCACTTTTCTTTAAAAAGCTTTGCAGGTTGGTGATGTTTATTTTTGAGTTTTCTATAGGACTGTATGTATGTTGTCCGAATTATTTATTTCTAATTTGATGTTTAGAACCTTACACAAAGAAAAGACTAGGAAAAATCAGCTTTTCCATCAGACATGTTCCATATCACCTAAGAGTGACAAGCAGTCACATGATAAAAAACTTGAGGCTAATCTACAAGGGGTTAGGAGTGAGTCAGGGGGCAGCAGTGGTGGTGAAACTTGTGCATTTTTGGGACTTCTCTCTTTTGCTGAGTGAAGAAATCAGACCCCTCTTTTACTGCAAAAATGTCTGCCTTGACGGTAATTTAGAATAAGTTTGTGCTTTTGGCTCTCTCTATGGTAAACGTGGTGAACTCCTAATTTCTGACTTGGTCCAGAATCATCCTGTGCTCAATTTGAATTGATGATCTATTGTTTTATGTCCTACTATATCCCGTCAACATGCATTTTCCTTCAATCTGCCTTCTCCTTGTTATGAATGGTAACTGCATGATTTTTCAGTCAGTCATAGAAACTATAGTGAATTCCACACATTCACCACCCTCTGGGTGAAGAAATTTCTCCTTACCTCAGTTCTAAAAAATTTACCCCTTTTCTTTAAACTATGACCCCTAGTTCTGGACTCCCCCATCATTGGGATCTTTGTCTGAATCTACCCTGTATAACCCTGTTAGAATTTTATAAGTTTCTGAGATCCCCTCTCACTCTTCTAAAGTCCAGTGAATATAATCCTAACCGACTTAGTCTCTCCTCATATGATAGACCTGCCATCCCAAGTAAACCTTCGCTGTACTCCCTCTATAGCAAGGACATCCTTCCTCAAATAAGGACACCAAAACTGCACTCAATACTCCAGATGAACTAGGGGATCATTAACTGTTTGAAAAATTGGCAGCAGCATTTTGACAGCAGATGCATAGTTGTTGACTGATATTTGGGGAGGTGGTGAAAATTAGCAATGTCCATTTAGTATTGGATTTGTTGTTTAATTATAGAGGATACATTGATTTGTGATATTTTGAGAGGAGAAAGAACACATGGTGAAAAATTAAGCTGTGGAGCAAAATAATGTGAACTGTTTTTTGCATTTTTTTAAACTAGAAACTCCTCTTTCTAAAAATATTTTTTCTTTTCTTAAGCTTATCCCAAAAGTAAAACATAAATGATCCTTGAGATATTCCTTGATGATGAAGACCAGGCCCTTAAAAAAAAATTAAGTGGTTTCTTTGTGTTCACACTGAAGTGATGATGGAATTGTGGACAGGAAGCTTCCCTCTCTATAAACAGTCTGGTAAATCGGAAGTGCTAAACAAAAGCAAAAACGTCCATCGAAATGGAAAAAGAGGTTAATGTTTCAAGGAGAGAATCTTGTCAGAAATGCCAAGTTTTGTTGGCTTGATGTTTAATATTTTATGGAAAAGCTTTTCACAGGTTGATGTAAATTGTTGTCTTGCCGGTGGGTTGCTGATAAACAAGGAAGTTGACTTGGCGCTTGTACTCTGCACTATACAGAATGAGATTGGCTAGTACAGCTTTGGGTGCCAGGAGTACTTGAAGTCAGCAAAATGGAGATGACCTTGTCCTCAGAATCAAGTTAGCTGAAGGTGTATCTTGCACCAACGGTACCAGTTTGCATGGAACAAATGGTGATTGGTAACTTTTGAACATGTCTGCAGCTGTTACAATTTACGTATAATTATTTCTCATTTTTTGCGCAGCTTTGATTCTGAGATTCTTCTCTTTCCTGGAGGTGTTGAAGTACATGGTTTCTTGACACTGACATCTTGCCCAAATTTGCTTCCTTCACTTGTAGCTCCTGGCGTTTGAGTGTCAGAGGACTATTTAACTGGGGAGTGGAGCAACTCAATTAAATCCCTGCCTTTACTCAGTTTTCCCATGTGTACTTTCTAACAGGGGTCACTGTATGACAGCCAGGAGGGGGAATGTAGGCTGTTCTTGTTGCACACCTCCATCACCTTCTCCCAGACTGCACCCGGGGGGATATGGAGACAGTAGTTGCTCTTTGTTACCCTTACAGAAACCAGATTAGCTCAGCTGTGTGCAGGTATGGAAAATTGCCCATTTTTGCAATCTTGTGACTTAGCCCTGCAAAGGATCTTTGGCTGTAAAAGTATTCCAGAATTAGTTCATTGGGTCCATTTCATTTAACTTGAGACCAAAGGTAACAGAGGTAGTTGTTTTATAAAGATAAAGCAATAAGTTAACAAAAATGCTTTCTTGTTATGGGACATAATTTCACTCTTTTGAATGTTTTTGTCCAAGTATTTGCATGCAGGAGTGTTGATCCTTGCAGAGCCCTTAAATGAAACTTTTATAAAGGACCGAGTGGTGAAGTGGGTGAGATACTAACCTTTCAAATCTAGATTAAAACTCAGACTAGGTCCTGGAATTAAAATCTGTATTGGTTCTAAGTAGTAGTTATAAGATGCAATGTGGTCCCCTAGTGTATACAGGCACAACACAAAACTGTCCCAAATTGGACGTAAACAGCCAGTCTCACTCGAGGGGAATTGGCCAAAATGTAAAAAGATGTTTACTGCTCCTGGTTACCATTTGTAGCACTGAGAAAAATAGCTGTTCCTTCACTGAAGATTAAAGCTCTGACAAAGTGTACAATATACACGCTGGTTTTCACAGGTTTTATATCTTTCAATTGTCGCTTCAATTTTTGAAAGTCCTCCCCAGCAAAGAAACTGCAAAGAGCAGGAGGCCTGGGCAGAGGGAAATGGTGGAAGGAGGAAGTCTGCGGTGGGAGACCTGTTGATTTGCCTGTCTAGAATTTGGTTGAGTAGGCTGCCTGACAGAGTTGAGCATGTTGATTTGTGCTGCTCAATTGACAGATGGATGTCTATCACTGTACTTGAGGTTTCTGGAAGTCTATAGCTTGATATTGCAACCAGGAACCACTCAATCTTTTGTTTGTGGTCTAAATGCCACAGTGAAGACTGTGAAAAGCCTTTGTATGTTTTAATATGAAGGCTCAATATGAATTCACAAAATTGATTTTGGAGATAATTTTGGCATTTATATTTGATTTGGTTCTGCATCCAGCCAGTTGCTTTCATTCAGAAATAAATACTTGGTTCAAATGAGTTCCGAGATGTGTACGTTGCCACTTTGGGTACGTCCAAAGTCTTTGCTAACTCATCATTTACTAGGAATTAAATTAAACTTGTACACTTCAGTCTATTGTTGGATTGACCCACTGAGCTATTGTTGTGTGCAAGGCATTACCAATTATGCAAACCTTGCTTTATTTTAAAGCTGGGGAATACATTTTCCAAACCGGTTATGATTGTGGTAGGAATTGTTTTGCAAGTTAATTAAGTTAATGCAAGGAGTTTGTTGCCTGCTGAATTAAAGTGTTTGTATGTACATAGACAACCTCACAAAATAGATGAAGGGAGTGTGCCTTACTTTGGAGGTGTGGATCATGAAGAGCTTAAATTACAGGTGGGGTTTGTACAAAAACTGCATTGTTTCAACAATGTGCATCTTTCACTAGTCGTTCACAAGTTAATTGTAATAGTAGTCTTAAACATGCAGTAATCTGTAAACCTGCCCTGCATGCCCCTGAGCTAGGGAGGGAAATGTTGGCCCTGGTTCTGGACCACAGATAGAACTGGCTTGGCTCTGCAGCCCCCATTGGATAAATACCTTACTTAGCACTTTCGCAAAAAGAATGTAATGTCTACAAGGCCAAGCATGTGTGCCAGTGAGCAAATGTATACTGCTTTTCACAACAGACCTTCAGTGCATGCTAGTGCGCTGGATCAGTACAGTTGGCATCTAATCTCTAGTGTGGTTCGTTCTTGTGTGGTACATTTGAATTCTTTTTAATGTTGCACCTTTTCCTTGCCATCCTTGCCAAAATAGCCTCTCCCATAGACTTGGGCTAGTGATAAGCTGGAGTATTTGTAGCGCTCTGGTACCTTGTCCAAGTGGATATTTTTTGCTCACCTATCAATTATCATCTTGTCCCACTCCACAAAGGCTTTGACAGTTTGAAGAGATAAAGGTCTGATGGCAGGAGTTTTCTGCTGTTTCACCCAAAAGACTCTTGTGAGTTTAGATGGATGAGTTTTTGCAGGCTGTTAGACTACTTGCCATAAATATACTTGTCATAAAGGCAGTGCAACTAAGGTTCACTAGACTAATTCCTGGGACGAAGAGATTATCCTATGAGGCAAGATTACATGGATTAAACCTTTATTCTCTAGAGTTTAGAAGAATGACAGGTGATCTCATTGAAATATATAATTCTAACAGAGCTCGACAAGGTAGATGTAGGAAGGATGTTTCCCCTGACTGAGGGGATTCTAGAACTGGGGACACAGAATAAGGGGCAGGCCATTTAAGACTGAGATGAGAACTTTTTTCACTTGGGGTCGTGAATCTTTGTAATGTTCAGTCTCAGAGGGCTGTGGCGGCTCTGTTGAGTAAGTTCAAGACTAAGACTGACTGATTTCTGCATATTAAAAGCATTAAGGAATATGAGATAGTGCAGGAAAATGATGTTGAAGTACAAGATCAGCCCTGGCAGAGTGGACTTGAAGGACTGAATGGCCTACTGCTGCTCCTATTTATGTATAGGCAACATCAATAGCAAACCCAATCCAGTCATAACTGCTCAAGCAGAACTCCAGTTTTCATGGTTGCTGCATTGCAGCCAGGAGTGGGTACCTAGGACAGTTGTAGTACCCCTACCATTGCTCCTGGTGGGAATTGTTAATTTGGGATACATTAGAGATAAAATTTGGGCTCTTTCTAGTTTCGTGGCTTAGGTGTTGATTGTATTAAGCAGCTGACCTATTGTGCAGGGATCATTGATCGTTCCTGAAATGTGAGCTTTGACAATGATTATTCAACTATAGGAGCTGTGACAAGTGAGCCAGATCTTTCTCTTTGGTGTACCCGTTTGTGAACTTGCGAGCAAGGTTGTTGGATAGCAATTGAGGAGTATGACAGTAATTGTATCATCACCATGGCCAGGATTGGCGAGTTCAGCAAGGACCAGGGATAGAATTTGAGATATGTAAACCAGGAAAATACCAATACATGTTGGGCAGGGCATTGAAAGATTTTGCATAGGCCTTGTTTATACACAACTTGAACGAAGCAAGTGAGCTCCAGGGGTATCCAGATGTTTTGGAAAATCTTAATTTTTTAGCTGGCATTTAATCTTCTAAAAGTAAACTAGGATCTCAGCTGTGTCGGCCTTGTTTAGTTGATCTTGGAAATTAGAATATATTTTGGGATAATATTTTGGTGTATTAATCTACATGTGTTTTGTTTGCTCAGTGTGAATGCAGTAGTGGGGATGGCTGGGGGTCGTGTGGACAGGAAGGGAAGAGGTGATTGCTATTTGTATATATGATTGCTATGCTGGGACGATTGGCAAATGAAGATAATTCCTCAGAGGTGATGAATGTGGATTCTCGGTCATTTTTCTGATGTAGTGGGGCTGTTGCCACTAGACTGTTCAGTGGATTGTTCATTCCATCTTGCTGATACATGCAGCTACTTGGTAGTCAATCTGTCATCTGGTTCTGCTTTTTGCTAAAAGGGCATGAGCAGGGCCACTGGGGTTGCCAAGGGAATTGGACTGAACAGCACTTTGCAATGTGTTCTATTTCAGCACCAGCTTTGCAGCCTCAAGTGTTGTCAATAAAGTTGAAAGAATGCCACCTTGTATTTTTTGAAAAACATGTCTACTTTATTACTGAGGATCAAGACTTTGATTTTTTTTGCATGTGTAACAATTTTGAGGATTGAGCGATTTTCCTACTTTTTGACAATTTACATTAATTTGAGAATTTATTTATTAAAATTATACAAGAGACATTTGAGTGTGAGCCCATTTAATATATCTGCCTGTTGTGTTTTTTGGAAAAAATTACATTCAAAAATATGGCAGCAAATATATTTTCCCTTGATGCACACTACATCCTGTCCTCTTAACCCATCTGCCCTTCTCCACACTTCCTGACAATGTTCCATTACGATGCAGTGCGAGTGCTTTGAATTTCTCCCATACCTCTGCACCAAGGTATGGATGATGGTGATACATTTAGCATTTTATTTCATACTATGCTGATGGTAACATTTAACCGCCTTAATCTTAACATCCATAAAGATCCATTTAATGTCAAGTTTCTTTGCTGTGATCATAAAATCTCAATGTGTTTGCTATGTTGTATGATTCGTTGAATATGAGGTTTGAAGTCATGCCCAGTAAAATCTCAACAGGGCCAGGGTTAAAAAACAAAGTAGTTGTCATTTGACAGGCATATAATGCGCAAGTTGGTGGGCATCTTGCAGGCAGGGATGGGGAAAAAATGAATCTTGCAATCCATTGCTCATGGATAGCATGTGTGCACACCATTCTTGTAAAATGAGTTGATCATGGTTCAAACCCACTGTTAAACAGCATATATCTTCATCCTATTCTGTTGGGGTAGCTGCACAGCTCTGCCTACCCTGGCTTGCTTGTGTACCACACAGTAATATTACTTTTTGAAAGCAGGCATTTGAATTCCTCATGGTGAAGATAAATTCAACTGCTGTAGATTGTGGTGTGTGTTACAGATATGGAGTTGTATGTGGAGACGATTGGTGCATAGCACACGTGAACTCGTTAAGCAGTGTGCGATGCAATGCAGCTTATCAAGCATTGATTATATTGGCAGGCAGATGGATTGTCAATCCCTGTGGAGTTGGATTGGAGCAGATCTGATTTGCCCCAGTTCAGATTGGATAATGTAAACTGGTATGCATGAAATGAAAGTCTTCATTACGGCCAATTCCAATATAAGCTAAACATGAGATTTAGATATTACACACACACACATGCGCGCGCGTGCACACACATCATTGTTCACATGGATAAGTCAGTAGGTAAATCAAATGTGGTGCAGTGGTAAGTTATAGCGGTCAGAACAACTTGTATAGCACGTTAATAAATTGACATATCCAGACATGGCCTCATGGGGGAGGGATGGCAGAAAAGAGATGTTTTTGGCATCAAACAGGAATTGAAAAAAGAGTGCGAGGAGATGACCCAAGATCTCTTTGAAGAGAGAATTGTTGAAGAGATTTTGTCACCAGGTGCAAAGGAGAGAGATCGGGGGGAAGAATCAGCTTAGTCTCCTTTTCCTAGTCTAACGACCTGTGCTGGAGAGTGTTTCTGGATGTTGGTTTACAATAGGATCAAACTCGGTTGTAATCACCCTACACTGCCACAATGGTCAAATTGTACTGCTTTCTCTCTTTCTACCTGGATTCAGGGAAGCAGACTGTAGATGTCTTGGTTTAATCTTGCCTTCTGTTTCTAGCTGTCCCCTGACTAATGGTCAATGTTTGTTTATTAAGGAGGGAGAAATACTGATGCTAAAAGAAATGTTAATTAAAAATGTTCAACTATTTAATATGTTCATACTTCAGAAGTGATGATGGAAGCTATGGAATAAATTTTAAAGTGTAATTGTTTTCGCAGTCTAGAACTAACCAAATCTATTCTATTTTGAACAGAGATAGTGAGAGGGACAGAATTAGGAGACAGATAAGAGGAAGGAGATCTGCACCATTTAAGTTTGTGAAGTATGTCATGGGAGATTGTAAAATTATTAATATTTAAGGGCAGATGTGAGTGAGCTGATCAACACAGTACGCACCAATCCCTAAGATTTTGCATCCTTTTGAATAAACCCCTGTAGAATTAATTTGCTTGCATAAATTTGGCTTTCCACTTCTTGGAGTGCAAGTTTCTCTCAGCCTTAGTGTGGTGCAGTTAATTCAGGGAAACACCCATTTATAGTACAAAATTATATTGCCTGACTAGTAGAGTTGTTGTGTTTCTTTACTGGAGGCTCCCCTGTTTCCTTTAGGTTCAAAGCTGACTTTCTCAATATATAACGTTGTCGCGTGTTGGCACGGATTCCAATTTTTCTGCTCATGGATTTTTGTTTGCTTTTTTTTGTTCTTTGTTTTTCCTAATGGTCATCTGCCACCTCAAATTGATCCTGTTATGTGTTGATTATGATTGGCTAAGGAATGGTTGAGGACACTTAGATATGTCTGAACAATAACTGGTTTATTGTGTGAACGTAACTGTTTACAGGTGTACAGGACTACAGGTACAACTCCGTCTAAGTCAGGAGTTTCTCCCTCTAGACTCCTAATCATGCCACCTCTCTATGACACTCTATAGAATGTACTGAGAGTCTTTATCAAAGTGTGTTTAAAATTTATATTTACACTACCACTTCTCCCCACGTCTCTGATTTCAAAGATTTAATCGGTCAGGCAGTTTCATGATTCTCCCTGATCATGTTCTTGAGGTTTGGAAGATTGATAGTCTCCATTTGAACTTCTTTAGTTTGACTTTGTTGGTCTTCGGTAAGAGTTGCAGTATTTGGTGCGCTCAAATTCTTCATGATGAAGATAAATTCAACTGCAGTAGATTGTGGTGTGTGTCACAGATATGGAGTTGTATGTGGAGATGATTGGTGCATAGCACACGTGAACTCGTTAAGCAGTGTGCGATGCAATGCAGCTTATCAAGCATTGATTATATTGGCAGGCAGATGGATTGTCAATCCCTGTGGAGTTGGATTGGAGCAGATCTGATTTGCCCCAGTTCAGATTGGATAATGTAAACTGGTATGCATGAAATGAAAGTCTTCATTACGGCCAATTCAAATATAAGCTAAACATGAGGATTAAATATTACACACACGCACACATACCATTGATACTCTACATCTGGTTCTCCCAAATGGACAGTGGAAGGCTCTTTTATCTGGATCTGGACTTGATCCTCCTCTTTGTTTCCTTGCTGTGTACCTCTCTTGACCCACTGTTTCTCCATCTTGGTCAAATTTTCTGAGTTTATCCCTCTGTTTACTGTGTTCCCCACCCTTGTTTGTCGAGTTGACTCTGGTTCTTTTGATGGTTTTATCTGCCTTTCTTTCCTTTTGGAGCGATGACTCCATGTAACCTCTGGTTCATGAAGTCTTGGAGAATCCTGGATTGCTGTCCATGGAGACAGTTGTGGAGGCAAGACAGAAAGCTGTGAAGGAGGCAAACGATCAGTATCTTGCTGTCCCACAAATTCTGCTAACTTCAGTGTAGCAGGAAAGTCAGTTTCCTCCAATATGGAAGAGATGGACATTGTCTGGTTTGGTTCTGTCTCTAGTTTTGGACTTGTTTGATTGCTTGCATCCTTGACTACCACTTTTGGTGGATGGATAGGTGTGGATGCACTTATCAAAGGGGCCACCACTGATTGAAGGTGGTATTATAACAGATTTTTCTGTTGCCTGAGTTTTGTCTTCCAGCTTCCCAGCTGACTCACAGAGATTGAATGATCATGGCCGCACTCAGGTATTCATTGGTTGAATTGGTTCCTTACTACTTCATAAGAACAAGTTTACTCTCCGTCCCCTAGTCACCTTCTTGGAAAAAGGCTGGATTGTTGGCCTCAGATCAGCATTTAAGTCCCAGTCAAGGTCATTGGAGCATTTGGACAGTTCGAGGGGCTTCAGTTTAGAACAATCAATGAATATCAGTTCATTTATATCTTCCACTGTTTTGATGAGGTCAACACAGGCGTTTTTGCTGGGAAGAGATAATTCTTGATTGTGAATCACATGTATTGTTTCCAGTTTCTGTTTGTCCCTGCATTGGAGCGGTGTTTGTAACATGCCTATGCCTTGTAGCTTGAGTCCTCCTGGGCCATATAATGGGTTTTCAGTTGTCCTCAGCCACATGTTTACTAGCAATGGTACTTTACTACACAGGACTGTTGCAATTGCTCCTGTATCCAATTTGAAATTAGTGGTCTGGCCATTAACAAAAATGTTTGCATTCCAGAAAGTGTATCTTGGATCTTTGATCTCACCTGGGAAACATCATTGTTCCTCTACTTTGTTAATAGCCTTGTGTGCAAAAATTCTTTTGTGATCATCTGTGTATCCAGAGGCTTTAGTTCTACACACCATTTCAAATTGTCCAACTCTTTTACAATGAAAGCTTTCTGTGGTGCTTGCCGGACACTGTTCTAGCTGGTGGGGCTT
This sequence comes from Mustelus asterias, assembly GCF_964213995.1. Lineage (NCBI taxonomy): Eukaryota > Metazoa > Chordata > Chondrichthyes > Carcharhiniformes > Triakidae > Mustelus > Mustelus asterias. Next base: position 75,754,421 of record NC_135808.1, read on the forward strand.
TTCGGCACCTTGAACTTTTGTTCCATAAGGGCTTTTTTGACTGATGTGTCTTTGGTAATCTTTTGTTTAATAACCTGTACCATTGCCATTGGGGTCATTCTGAATCATGGTTTGTCTTTCCCTCTGATTATGACTATTTTGCTGATGGACTTTTGACTAACTATTGCCATCTCGAAAGTTAAATCCTCTTTAGATGGTAGTAGGTTAGAAAAAGTGTTATCGGTTACAATGTGGTCTTGTATCAGCTCAGATTTATGATCAGCATATTGACAACCATCAGCCAGTTGATACAGGTAATTGATAAATGTATCCATTTGTTCACCAGGTTTGCGGAACCTTTTAATCTTAAAAATCTTTTTCTCCATAATGCCCAATTCTGTGTCTGATCTAGAACAAAGAACAATACAGCACAGGAACAGGCCCTTCGGCCCTCCAAGCCTGTGCCGCTCCCTGGTCCAAACTAGACCATTCTTTTGTATCCCTCCATTCCCACTCCATTCATATGGCTATCTAGATAAGTTTTAAACGTTCCCAGTGTGTCCGCCTCCACTACCTTGCCTGGCAGCGCATTCCAGGCCCCCACTACCCTCTGTGTAAAATATGTCCTTCTGATATCTGTGTTAAACCTCTCCCCCCTTCACCTTGAACCTATGACCCCTCGTGAACGTCACCACCGACCTGGGGAAAAGCTTCCCACTGTTCACCCTATCTATGCCTTTCATAATTTTATACACCTCTATTAGGTCACCCCTCATCCTCCGTCTTTCCAGTAAGAACAACCCCAGTTTACCCAATCTTTCCTCATTACTAAGCCCCTCCATACCAGGCAACATCCTGGTAAACCTCCTCTGTACTCTCTCCAAAGCCTCCACGTCCTTCTGGTAGTGTGGCGACCAGAACTGGACGCAGTATTCCAAATGCGGCCGAACCAACGTTCTATACACCTGCAACATCAGACCCCAACTTTTATACTCTGGCCCTTTCAGGTGTCCAAATCAGTCTGTTCTGGTGAATTTGGAATCCATTGCTGTTTTAAGCACTTAAGGAGGTGGTCTGGATTTTTAAAACTTCACTGCTGCTAAGAATGTTGCATGTTGGTTGTGACTGGCTAAAAATGGTTGCAAGTTGCAGAGACGTAGATGTGTATGAACTAAATTTATTGTATGAACATAGCTAATTACAGGTGTACAAGACTTCAGCTATTATTCAGTCTAAGCCATGAGTTTTCTCCTAGTCATCTAACACTCATCATCACATGTGGATGGTACTGCTTTTCCAATCCCATACATTAACCCTTTCAACCCTGGACATCCTAAAACAATGGATCTTAAATGCGTACATACCTTTTTGACATGAGCACCTACCAAAGTGCATTTGGAAAAAATTTTGTTGAAGTGCTGCATGACCACAGTGGCAAATGAAAGGAGCACAAGGAACCTCTATTCTGGGTTTGGGTTTTTCATTTTACATCCAGCCAGTCTCTACTGCAGCCGAATGGTGTACTTAACAATGAATATATACACTATTATTCTCAGTGCCTTTGAACCAACTCCCTACCAATTGGTGACATTTTGGAGTGAATTTAAAAATATGGTTTTTGTTATATTCTTGAGTCTAAAGAAATGCATCCAATTGCTGGTTTTTAAATTGTCTTTTAATTTGCTTGTTTGGTTGTTGCCCAATTAAGTATGATTTATCATTTGTGGGAGTTCATTCTAAGGCATGACACATTACTTGAGAAATTCTAAATCTCAATGATCATTTCATGGTTTTAAAATAGGTTACTCTATCTTTTAAACTGTCCACAATCATTCCAAAAACAGACTTTTTGTTGTGATATCTTGATAAACAAGGACCTGGTTCCAAATCAGAACATCCTGTTTCCTTTTTAAATACATTCCTACAGTCCATGAATTTAAATAGACTGATCCACATGAACTGTTGAAACTATTTGCCCTCCCGACGCTGGTTGAAATGGTTCCAAGAAATATTCCTTTTGCCTATCTTTCCAGTAATGGCACAAACTTTGATTTGGGATGTAGTAGTGATATGGGAGTGATAGCAATTCTACAAACCCTTGCAAGATATTTATATTTTGTTTTTTTAAATATATTGATTTGTATATAGCAGACTGCACAGAAATTTGTAGAACATGTCAAGGGAGACCTTGAGTGATGAGATAATTGGATTGTCCAAGCTGTGTGTTTAAAGTTGATAAATTGGTATGTTAATTTTTTCTAAGAATTGTATTTATGTTGCATCTTTTGTGACAACAGGACACCGAGTGCTTTTCCAGCCAATTGATTAATTTTGAAGTGTAGTCATTGTTGTGGTGTAAGAAATGTGGCGACCAATTTGGCCAGCGATGTGATAATGGCTGGATAATCTTTTTTTGGTGATGATGATTGACGGATAAATGTCGGCCAAGAAGTAAGACTTGAACCCATAATATTCTGACTCTGCCACTGAATCGAATGTTTAATTTCTGTTTGGGGGGGTGAGGTGATGGTGGGAATGCAGAGTGGTTAGATATTTGGTTTTGTTGTGCTGATGATTGAATTATTTTCAATGGCTGTAGTGTTGGTGTGATTTTTAAAAAATTTGTTGGTGCTTTGCAATGTTGAGGGAGTTGGTCCTGTTGGTGAAATGAAGCTGACAGCTGTTTGAAGCTGCTGTTAGCTTGGAGAAAAGTAGCTCCGTTTAGGTTGGCATCTCCAGTGCATGCAACAAATTATTGCACATCTGAGATAACACGTGGGATTTTTTTTTTGTCTATCTTCTTTCTCTTCTGTACTCTCCTGCAATTTTTTGGTCTCTGTATACACCCAGCAGCTGCCTTGTAACCATCAAGTGAGTGGCTACATAGATTTACTGTATCTGGGCTGCTCCTGTAAGCTGGCCGAGCTGTTTTTGTGTGTCTGATTTTTAAAAAATGTGCGTGGTGTCTCTTAGCTACAGTAGACACACATTTAATATATTGGGAGGTAAAGAGGAATTACTGATAATGAGGGCTCACTCTTAAAATGAGGCAAACCAAGCAGGGAGGCCTCACGTGAGATCCCAGAACTGTGCTGTTCACCACTTTGCAGTGGTGCAATTAAATCTGGTTATGGTTTACAGTCAGTGGCTTGCTGCATGGTTTTATTGTTTTGTACAGAGAAGCCTTGTCCTGGAGCTTATTCCATTTGAACTGTGAAATGGTTACATCGGATTGATAGTGACTAAGCATAGAGGTTAATGGTGTTCTCAGCAGTGATCATAGGAGCATAAGAAAAGGCAGAGTCCGTTTAGCACCTTGAGCCTGTTCTGCCAGGTAATTAGATTATGGCTGATCTGCGACCTAGATCCATATCCCTGCCTTTGCTGATATCTATATAATTGCATATTATATATTAACTATATAATGTATTAAGTATAAATAATACATATCTAAACACACTTGTGCAAACATAATCAATATTTTGTATATCATTGAATAACAAATCTATCTATCTCTGATTTTAAAAATGCAATTGATTTAGTGTCATTTGTTATTTGAGGAGAGAGTGCCAAACTGTGTGTAAAAGTGCTTCCTATTTTTACTCCTGAAAGATCTGGCTCTATTTTTTACACTATGCTCTTGGTCTTAGACTCCACAACCAATGGATATAGTTTTTGTCTTTCTACCCCATCATTTCTCCTTCATATCTTGAAAGCTTCACTCAAGTCACCTCTTAGCCTTTTAGATTTCAGGTTATGCAATCATAAGGTTTATTTATTAGTGTAACAAGTGGGCTTACTTTAATATTGCAATTAAGTTATTGTGAAAATCCGCTAGTTGCCACACTCTGGTGCCTGTTCGAGTACACTGAGGGAGAATTTAGCATGGCCAGTGCACCTAACCAGCACGTCTTTCAGACTGCTGGGGCAAACCGGAGCACTGGAGGAAACTCGGGGAGAATGTGCAGACTCTGCACAGACTGTGACCCAAGCTTGGAATTCAACCCAGGTCCCTGGTGCTGCAAGGCAGCAGTACTAACCACTGTATTTATGTAACCTCACCTTTTATAGTTTAACCTGTTAGCCAGGTTTCAAAAGAGCACATGATAGGGGTAGACCGGATGCTCCATTGAGCCTGCTGTTCCATTCGATGTGATAATGGCTGATTTTGACTGTAACTCCACCTTCCTGTCTACTCCCTTTCTGGAAGACCAAAGATTTCTCTGCCAGCCTTAAATATAGTCAGCGAATGTGTGAAAATTAAAATTCAGATGAATACTTCGCCTAGTCCTGGAGTAGGCCTTGAACTCTGAGGCCCTCTAACTGTAAGGTAGGAGCGCTATCAGCTTAAGCACTCCAACTTCTGATAAAACTTTGCTGCACTCCCATGGAGGTCAATATATCCTTCCACGGGTGTAATGTCCAGAACCACTATTCAGGTGTGGGCTGACCAGAGCTTTTCAGAGCTGAAGCGTGACTTCTGTTCTAGCTGCCTAAATACAAGGGGCAGCATTCCATTAGCCTTTATGATCATTTTCATGACATTTTAATAATCTATGGATCTTGTCTCCAAACCTCTTCGGATCTCTGTTATTTCTAGCATTCCACTGTTTAGAATGTTCTATCCTTTTGAGATCCAAAGTGGATGATCTTGCATTGAAGTACATCTGCCACAGTTTTGTCCATCCACTTAATGTATTAATATCTCTTCATAATTTTGTGCTTCCTTCTTGGTGCAAATATTTTCTTCCTTGGTCTTGGCTTCTTTTGGTATCTTGGTATCAAATGAATATGGTTGATGTTGTCTTGGAAGAGTAGTTTTGGTTTTTGATGTAAAGTTCAAAAGTTTGATTATCACAAAGTTCTCCAACGTACTCCAATCACCACCTGTGTCTTTCAGCCTTATAAACCTGTTTGCCCATTTAGTGGGATTGAGGCCTTTTTATTTGTTCGTTGGATGTAGGCACCGCTGACAAAGACCAGCACTTATTGCCCATCCACATTTGTTCTTTAGAAGATGGTGGTAAGCCACAGCCTTAACTGCTGCAGTCTATGTGATGTCAGTACTTCCACCATGCTGTTCGGCAGCGAGTTTCAGGATAATTGTGCAGTGACAGTGAAGGAGTGGCGGGCGATAGGGCTTCACGTCAGGACGGTGTGTGACTTGGAGCGAATCTGACTGGCAGTGATTACCTGTTTAAAAGGTGCTGTTGAAGGAGGCTTGGTGAGTTGCTGAACTGCCTCTTGTAAATGGTGTACACTGCTGCTGCTGTGTGCTGGTTGTGGAGGGAGTGCCAACCAAACGGGATGCTTTGCTCTGGATGGTGTTGAGCTTTTTGAGTGTTACTGGAACCTCTAGGCATGTGGAAAGTTTCCATCACACTCCTGATTTGTGCTGCGTGGGTGGTGGATGGGCTTTGGGGAGTCAGGAGGTGATTACTTACTGTAGTATTTCAAGCCTTTGACCTGCTTTTGTAGCCACAGTATTTATATAGCTGATCCTGTTCAGTTTCTGGTCAATTGTAACCCCCAGGATGTTGATAGTAGGGAATTCAGCATTGCAATGCTACTGAATGCCATGGGGAGGTGGTTAGATTGTGGCTTGTTGGAAATTCTCACTTATTGGAGATGATCATTGTCTGACGCTGGTGTGACCCTGGATATTTGGACTGGTGGACCTTGCTTGGTCCAGTACCGTCAGCTATTTCTTCATATCATGTGAAGAGAATGAACTGGCTGAAGGCTGACACTTGTAATGCCGGGGACTGTAGGAGGCCAGGATGGATCATCCCACCTAACACTTTTGGTTGAAGATGGTTACAAATACTTCAAGCTTGTCTTTTGCACTGATGTGATGGACTCCTCCATCATTGAGGATGGGGGTGTTTGTGGAGCTGCTTCCTTCAGTCAGTTGTATAATTGCCCGCCACCATTTGTGATTGGGGTGTGGCAGAACAGCAGAGCTTAAATCTGATAGTTAACTGTCTGTAGCATGCTGTTTCCGCTGGAGGGAGTGAATATTTGAGAATGGGCTGTTTTGGTGTTGAGCTTGAGTATTGTTGGAGCTATACTCATCCAGGCAAGTGGAGGATATTCCATCACACTCCTGACTTGTGGATGATGGACAGCTTTGGGGAGTCAGGAGGTGAGTTACTTGCAGCAGGGTTCCTAGCTTTCTGACTTGCTCTTGTAGCCACAGTATTTATATGACTATCCCAGTTCAGTTTCAGATTAATGGTAACCCCCATGGTAACTAAGGCTTTCTACAGCTGTAGCTAAACATCTTCCCTTTTTGTATTCCAGTCTTTTCTTTAAATAGACTAACATTCTATTAGCCTTTTTGATCTTTTTTCCTACCTAAATATAACACGTTTGTGATCTGTGTTTATGGAGCCCTCAATCTCTTTGGCCACTGTTGCTAGCTTTACACAATTTAAATAATACTCATGTCTATCCTTTTAGGCTGCAAAAGTGTGACCCCCCCCCCCCCCCCCCCACATGTGCTTGTATTCAAATCCATCTGCCAAAATTTTACTCACTTGCTCGATCTTTCAATGGGTCTTTAGAATTTCACATTCCCCTCTACATTATCTACTTTGTGATTACCAACCCTGAATATGTGGCCCTCACATTATCTTTTTTATTTGTTCCTGGGATGTGGGTGTAGCAGGCATTCAGTACCCTAAAAACAAATGTCAGTGATCCACATTCTTGAACCGCTGCAGTCCTGTGTACTGCAGGTCCACCCACAGTGCTGCTGTAGCGAGTTATAGGATTTTGATCCAGCAATGATGAAGGAATAGCAATATATTTCTAACTGAGGATATCGTTTTACTTGATCTTCCTGTGTACCTGATTCTATTCTTTTAGCTGGTAACAAAATATGAATAATTGAGGCTCCAGCTGAGATTCTCGTGGGATCCCACTAGTCACATTCTTACAATTTGTATAGATACCCATTATCGCTATGCCATGACTTTGACAACCTTAACCGATCAATAATTTTCATGTCAATTCCATGAGCTTTAATTGTTGCCAACAGTCTCTTGTGTAGAACCTAGGATTGCCTCACCTCTTGGATGTGGTGCACCAATATACAGGACATGGTAGGGAGAGATGGTGTTGGCTGTCGCACTGTACCCTCGTGTGTGTGCATGTGTGTGTGTGCGTGCGTGCGTGCGTGCATGCATGTGGCTGAACTGTGCTTTTTCCTATTTTCCTTCTCTGACCTAATCTATACGATTTGCGTTAGTTTGATGTATTTCTTTTTGATCCTGTTCCTGAGATCCGCAGAGTTATCGGGGCACAAGTTGGAAATGATGATGCTGTCCGAAGTGAAACATCAAATTCTTATGTGCAAATTAGCTGCTGCATTTCCTGCACTAAAACTGTGTTGGCTGTAAAGTATTTTGAGACATCTGGTGGTTGGGAAAAGCACTATATAAATGAAAGATCTTTTACTTTTACTTCTATTTACGCTAAGAAATCTGAGAGATTTTCCTGCAGCAAAACTTAAATCCACAGAAGGCTGGATATTTGGTTCTGCCACAAGGATAAGGAAGACAGCTTTATTCATGTAAATCCAGGGAGCAGGTTCTCAAATCCCTTCTAAACAAATGGCAGTTGAAAATCAATTGTTAAACCAATGTTTGTGTGATCACCTCATAAACGCCATAATCTAACTGCAAGTGACCATGTTCATATCTCAGAATATACTGAACCACTTAGCATCTGGGCTGGAGAATTCCAAAGGTTCACAACCCTCTAAGTGATGAAGGTTCCCCCTGATCTTGGTCTGAAATGGCCATTTCCCTGACCCTTGGACTACGTCCCCATGTTGTAGACTTTTCTGTCATGAAAACATCCTCTAGCATCTATCTTGTGAAGCCCTCTCCGATCTTGTGCTGCAATGAGTTTATTTTGTGGTTCAGTCATGTTTTCAGCTGGCGAAGGCTACCTGAGAATCATAACTTGTCTTTTTATATATTTTTCTTTTCCTACTTCAGGAAATACTTTATGGTCCTTAATTCGCTAATTAAATTGAGTTGGATATGTTTTTTGAGATGGCACGTGCCTGAAAATTATCTTAAAAAATGAAGCATGAAAATAAGATATTCATTTGGATATTGACTGTAGATTTGTTAACCGACAGCAAGGTTTCGTAGGGACTCTCGGTTATGATGTGGGATTAAGAGTACTTGAACCAGAGAGCACAGAAGGAAGCCATTTGGCCTTTTGTACTGGTTTGTGACTGTTTCAGAAATGAACTGAACGAACTTCAAGCTGCCTTAGTTTTGAGGGCGAAGGAGAGGTTGTCCTCAGTATGCAGGAGGGAGAGGATCAAGAGTTTCAATGGAATAAGTTGGAAACTTACTGAAGTGTGGCTCTCATATCTGAGGATGCAGAGATTGATTGCAAACAAATGCTTTAATTGAAAAGATTTGTTTATAAAGTTTATTAATAAAAAACCTACGGTAGAATGTGCTTGTCAACTTTGCTTCATTATTGAGAATTTTCTCTTTGTGTGGAATTGCATGATTTTTCTCAAATGACAGATGGAATTTGCTTGCTGCTTGGCTGATGCGTAATCGCTAGACTGATCAGTAATGCCAATGCTGCTGAGTTATTTTAAATTTCTGTTGGCGGGGGGGAGGGGGGGTGGGATTGAGCGCTCTTGTGTTATCTACACACTGGTGTGTGATCTTTTTGTGCATGTGCGAGGTTCTCAAAATTCTGCTTGTAATTGTGGCTGTGATAATTGATCTGGAATTATTAGCAAATGATCAGCTTTTCTTTTGACAAATGATCACATTCGAAACAGCAAATAATTTTCTGATTTGTAATTTGATGCTGCATGAGAATCTTATCTGAGACTTTCTTGCATAGTTTTCTTTTCCTCCTTCCGTGAATATATTTGTGTCCTTAATTTATTGTTGGAGTTATGGAGCAGAGTTGGAAGGTTTATTTTGACATTGCACATGTCTGGGAAGCCCATTTTCTAACTTCAAAGTAGTGCGTGAAATGAATGCTACAGGCTGTCCACAGCTGTGTGTGAGGAGTCCGCCATCGCAGTTTCCTTTCTATGGGACGGTGTCCCCCTCTGTCTCTCAAGAGCACAGTTGAGAGCAGGACTCCATTGTGTAGGAAATTGGAAATGCACAATCGCACCCTATCTGTGCTGAGGATGTGGCTGGAACACTGTAACCCGGAAAGCTACCAGTCTTGAGTCTTGGCTCAGTGCTGCATCACCTAGAGAATGGAACTGTATATTAGGTAATAAATATTTTTAATTATTAAAGGAGAAGTGTAAGAAATTACAAATCCCTCACAGTTGCCCGCTCATTTAATGTTTGTTTAGTTCGCTTGATAAAAGACCATTAATATTTACCGTATTCTAGTCAAAAGCCTGTCCCCGGTGCCGTTTGATTTTTGTTTGTCATTTTAATACCATTTATTTCAAAAGAATTCTGTGCAAAGCTCTGCTGTCTAAAGAACTTGGATCATGCTGATGGCTCTTAAAACCCAAGTATTGCTGCATCAAGACGGGCGGTCGGTGAAGGTCAGAGTCATTGGAACTATAAACTGGGATTGAAAGCAAGCTCACAAAGATCTAAATGAGACTGAATATAATGTAAAATAAATTGCTGTAAGAATTCAATAGGTAACAGCAGCCAGAAAATAATACGGAACATTGGCACTATGGTGCTGAAAGTGCCCCTGAAGAACATAAAAACTAGGAGCAGGAGTAGGCCATCGAGCCTGCTCCGCCATTCAATAAGATCGTGGCTGATCTTTTCATGGACTCAGCTCCACTTACCCGCCCGCTCCCCATAACTCTTCATTCCTTTACTGTTCAAAAATGTATCTAACCTCACCTTAAAAACATTCAGTGAGGTAGCCTCAACTGCTTCACTTGGGCAGGGAATTCCACTAAGAATTGCAGGGTGGTGAAATGTAATTTGTGAATTTCAGAGTTAAAAGCAAGTTGAGATCTGAAAATGCTGAGTTCTTAAAGGTTGAAAGGGTAAAAAGTGTATTGATGAGGAAAAGTAGCATGTGTGTAGTCACTGTAGGTAATTTGTATGGCCAGTACAGGCGTTGCCATAGATGATGTACAAGATTTTGGTTTCATCACATTGACTTAATATTGGGGTGGTGGTTGTAAGAGAGAAATGTAATTAATTGTGGGCCCTTGACTACAGTTGTCCTTGATTAGTTCCTGATTTTAGCCTTGTTGTCAAATGTGGAGGTAAGACATAGAGCAAGGGGAAAACCTGACAAAAGTCCATTATATTCAATTTTTCTTATTTGGTCAAGGACTCTGTTTCTCACAGCAATGTTTTTTTAAAATAGGGCCTAAGAGTGGGTCAGTGGTGTGAAGTATTCCGAAATGGGGAGTGAGTTATGGGGGAAGATTGTTCTTGAGGTGTCATCCCTTTGTTTCGGATAAACAGAACATGTGCTGCAGAGGTTGCTTTCAAGTTGAATATCAGGAAATTGTCAGATGGATAAAACATTTTTTTTTTATACACAGGAAACCAAATCTCTAACATCTCTTTTTTTTCCCCTTACGTTCCATGTTTGTAGCACACACCCTTTTTAACATTAATGCGCAAACCGAGATATAGAAAGACAGGTGTAGGGTTCAGTGAAAGCTTTGAGCTTCTTCGACTTTTACTTGTAGTTGAGACTGCAACAACTGGAGGATTCCTGTGTGGTTTGGGTTTGTGCTTTTGAATATCTGTTGTAGTAAACACAGAGCAGCATCATTTAGATTCTGCAATTATAACTGCTGCTCTGCAGTTGTGTTTTTTTTTGGAACATGTTTGCATGTTATTGTACCATTCAGCCCATAGAGATAGGAGTTGGAATGCAGTGGCTGTAGCATCTCTTGATGAACTCTTGTTTTTTTTTGCAGCTGCTGTGTTGGGTGCTGGTCATGTCTGTTTCCTATTGAAACAGAATTTGGTGCCAAATCATCTGTAGTGTTTTAACATTTTTAAAAAACCATGCCTAGATATTTTGGAATATTTGGGTGGTTTGTTCTTGCCATTTAACAAAACGGTTCAGATTTTCTTCTGTAACAGTTTCTACTGCTTGCAATAAGCTATCGTTTTGGATCCCTCTAGAATATAGATTAATATTGCTTGAACACAGTCCTGTTGTCTTACTAGTATGTACTGGATGCTTATAGAAAGTGTAAACATGTAGGTGAGATTATAAGATTTATAATTGAAGATTGTTGAGGTTTTCTGGGATGTTGACTATGTTTGTATAATGTGTAATAGATGAACTAGCAAGATGAGCCTCTTTTATTGTGGCATTGAGATTGAATTGTAATATTCGGAGAATAGCTTTGATTTAATGGATCGAGATGGGAGCATAGGGTCCCTGGTATGTGGTAGATCGGAGGTGAATTCTTGGGCATGAAAATAATCAGAAGTGTTTAGAAGTGGGTAAAGGTGAGATGTGTATCCTGCTCGATGGAACGTGTAATTCATTTCAGCAGTTTCCCAGCTATACAAAGCAGCAGGAAGCTATCACAGACCTTGCTGCACACTGATTGATAACCCTTGCCCTGTTGCTTTCTGTAAATTCATTTCGAATCTGCAGTTGATGCATGTTGACTGCTTTAATTGTTTTAATGACAGTCCATTGAATTAAAATTGCCAGATTTTAATAGAATTTCAGCTTGGTCATAACATGAATGCCCTGAGACATGTATTTGTGTTTTTATTCTTACACGGGATGTGGGCGTCACTAACTAGGCCAGCGTTTATTGCCCATCTCAACTGCCTTTGATGAGTTGGTGCTCAGCCACTTGGTCTTTTTAGTTTTCTAGCTTTTCTCTAACTCTTTGTGTCTGACTGTTTGTCTCTTTCCTTCCCATTACTGCCAAAATAATCCTGCTATGTTATAGTAGAGTGTAGTTTCACGTACTCCCCTGATCTTTGGTGTTTTTTTTATGCCCATGTAACTTGTGCATTTAGCCACTGAGTTATTAGGGGAGGCAGCTAGCTTCATAAACTGGCTACTTGATTTGTCATCTGAATTCTCCCCAGTTTACACCCAAGTTGCTGATTGTGTACATTTCAAAAATTTATAGCAAGCAGGCGTTGAGATGATCAGTTTGCAATTTTTAAAATCTTACAGCAGGGTGCCTTTTGTGAGATTAGCGACCAGCGTCTGGCCAGTTGCGGGTCTCCAAGGCGCTTTTTATTTAGCATAATCAGCTCCACACCAGAAATCAGCACAGAGTTGATTATCATATGGAAATTAACATTTCCATTAGCGAGCCTGGGACAGTAGCCGGGAATGGTTCCCTCCAGCGGGGTTTACAACTGCTCCCCTCTAGGGAACGCTGGTGGGGATTAACCCCCCCCCCAACCGCCGGAAGTCGGCGGCAGGGGGATGTCCCTTAGTGGGTAACGTTGAAAGAATAAGGTTGGGAGAAGAGTTGCTCTATCCCTTTTAATCATTGCATGTTTGTGTGGAATCCATCTTTACGTTTTGCACCATAACTTTATGATGATTGATGGCAAACAGGAGAGGGGGTCACTTTCTTCCAATCCTAATTGCCATCCAGTGGCATTCTGAGCTCCCCTCTGCCTCGTTAACGTGACATAGTTTTCCATCTGTGCCAGCAATTTTCAACTACGCCGTACGTGGAGCTATTCACAACATCAAGCCGAGATAACAACTGTTACCAAGATATTCAACTATGGATGGCCATGAAATGGAGCCCATTCTCTCCATCTCCGTTGCAAAGTCAAGCAGAATGCCACTGGACGGCAGTTAGGAACCAAAGAAAGTACCCCCTCTCCTATTTGCCATTAAACATCATGAACATATGGTGAGCAATGTGAAAGTGGAGAACCAAATGAAATGTTAAGGCAGCAGTTGAATACCTTTCTGGGAAAAGAATTCAGGCCTCCTGACCAAAAAGCACAGGGATTCTTGGACCTAATAGCTTTTCCATGTGAACACACAAATCTTGTTTAATCTGTGCCTCTTTCTGAGAGGATTGATCTTTCTGAAATTACCAACAATCAGGTGTAAAAGGAGTAATGTGAACTTTGGAGCAATTGAGTTTGGTAGGAATGCTCCCAGAAAGAGAGACTGTTGATGGCCCAGATTGGGTTCTGAATCTGTTGTTGCGCTCTCCTGCTGTACTGATCAACCCCTGAATCTCGAAAGTACTCAGCTTTTTGTAAACCAAACAAAACTTTACACAGTGAATGAACTGCTGTGCCCCTTTTATTGGAAAAGATGCCAATTTCATTGAATCCCGGGGGGAGACATCAGAAGCTCAATCCACCAACCCTTTGTAATGGAGGGAGATACTCTTTGAAATTGAGGGGCAAAGGAAGAGTACAGTGAGTGCATATGTAGCAGCAGTAAAAAGCCTTCATTAAAGATCCGTGGCCAACCTCCTTGCCTACCTTTGTCATAGTTTAGAAAGAGATAATACAACACAGCAGAAACAGGATGGGCAATCTTGGTATTCCAGTATGCCTGTCTAATTTGAGGGACGTGTTTAACACCGTCAAAATGATCAATTTTAACTTTAACCTGGATTATTTTCAAATGTACTTTTGCATTCCTGCACTTGAATAGAGACATTGGCTGGGATTCTCCCAAACAAAACAAGGGAAAACAGAAGAATTTCCTGCCCACATTTTACCCGCCCCCCCTTCACCACCACAATTCCACAATTGCTACCGGACAAACCCCCTCCCCTCCCCCGGGCTAGCCCTGAACGCCCCCTCACTTCCTCCCTCCCTCACTCCACGCAGAGTGGCAATGGGACCCCGCCCTCCAGTATGTCCCTGGCACCACTAGCAGTGCCAAGGTGCCTGCTAGGCAGTGCCAGTGTGCCCTTGAGCAGTGCCAAGCTGGCACTACCCAAAGGACACCACCTGCACTTGACCTCCTGGAGGGCCCTCGGGGCCTCTGCCCCCATCAGCGGGGTGAGTATGCCTCCTCATTAGTGGGGAGCAGTTGTAGCCCCCAGTGGAGGGACCCACTCCCAGCTACTGTCCCGGGCAGTATAATCCAGTTGAAATGTTAATTTCCACATGATAATCAGATCCATGCCGATTTCCGGCGCAGAGCTGATTATGCTAAAACAAAATGCTTGGAGACCCGCGACCACGTCTAGAATCTCATGCTGTTGAGCAGCGCAGCGGGCTGGGAGAATCCTCAGTCTCAGTTAAGTTCAGCTGCAATTTTCTAAGTGGTGCATTAGTTCATTATTAGAACAATAACTGAACATAAAAATGGAGTCTGCCTTCCATGTTTTTCCGACTCATATTCATGACCGTGTAGAACTGATGACATTGTGCCCTGATGTTGATGCCAGCATTTCAGTAAAGGTACTTTTTGGGTACAGCATCCCACTCTAGCACCCTCAAGACTAGGACCGTGCCAGATTTTGGATTTTCCCAGATTTTAGATGTCTAACCTGGCATGTCATTCAAAATACCCCTTTTTGTTACCATGCAGTCGGTTCAGTCACGGAGTTCAATATGTAAGGTTTACATACAGTTCACATGCAATATCAATCTTCAGTTACCGGTTTGTGCCTAGCTTATTACATTCTGAGGGTGAGTTATCAATCAGAATTAGAGAGAGTAAGCAAAGATACAAACAAGTGGGAGCAGGAATGGCCATTTGGCCCCTCCAGCCTCCTGATAATGTCATGGCTGATGTGATTGAGGCCTCAACTCTACAGTACTGCCTTGATTCCCTTGTTAGTCAATAATTTATCAAAGGTCCTCATACTCTAAGCTAGAACTGATACAGACTGAGGCTCAACCTGTACAGTGCCTGACCAGAATGCCATTTCAAAAATGGCATTAAATTACTTAAATTGATTTATTGTTTTCCTTGTGGACATTAATCTGGGAACGCATTTTTCAAGCAGACAAAAACTAGTGTGTACTGACTCGAACGATAAAGTTCGCTATCACAGAAATGTCTGGTTTTCAGACACTATTGGATTTTGGGCAGCTGGATTTGAGGTACTTTACCTATAATGGGTGTTTAAAAATGTTTATCTAATGGTGATTTGACTTGTGGAAGAACAATCATTCAACGCTATTATTAGATTTTATCTTTCCAAGTTAATGATGCGTTGAGAAAGTTTTGAGTCATGTAACATTCGGATGAAGTATTGGTTATATGTTTTGATGATGGCGATGAAGATGATCAAGAATTTACGTTTACATGCCACCTCTCATGCCCTCAGCATGTTGGAAGATGTTTCAGCATACCTTTGAAATGTAGTCACTGTTATGTCAGCAAATGTAGCAGCTGGTTTGTGTACATCAAAATAATGAATGGTTGAGAGATGAGTGACCAATTAATCTGAAGAGTTAATGCTGGCCCTGATATTGGTAAACCACCCGGTTTATAATTGAACATTGAACCACGATAAAATATACCTATAATGTTCAGGGGTCTCAATCTGGTACCAGCACTAAGTAACTCAGCTTTAGGGAAATAATTCCCCTCTGCCTTCAATACAAGATGTAGTAATTGATGGACCAGTCTAATCTTTCATTTTAATTCTGGTTATGCAGTTAACCAGATTCTACATTGTATCTCGTTCTCAAACTGCCTACAGTCAGTTTCTTCTTCTTTCTGCACTGTGGGAATAGTCAACATTATTTCAATTTAGTTTTTTAATTTGGTGTTTCATAGCTAGGATTTCTAATTGAAATATTTATGAAACCAGCTCTAATGCTTAACTGTAGTTAAGAAAATAAATAAGGTACTGGATTAAATTAGCAGTGGTTTTAGACTGATGCAAATCTGAGGTTGCTAAGGCCAGAGTTTAGTCCCCTGTTAATGAAGACTTTTTGCATTGAGAGAATAGTGGTGAGCAGTAGTTATTGTACGAGGTATCAAGATCTTCAGATCCTCTCCCTTGTTTTTGCCACCATATCTCAAAGCTTTCCCAGCCCCACAAACCTCCTGAGATACCCACACTTCTCAAATTGCGGCCCCTTGAGCATCACCAGTTGTAATTGCTTCATCATTGGCACCAGAAGGCAAAGCTGTCAAGGTCGTAAGCTCTTGAATTCCTTCCCTGTCTGCCTCTCTTTTCTCCATTAAGGTGCCTTAAAACCTACTTCTGACCAACGTTTGGTCGTCTACCCTAATCTTGTTACAGAGCTGTGTCAAATTTTGCTTTAGAATTCTCCTGTGACACACCATGACACATTCTATTACATTGAAAGTATTATATCTGAGGTGGGTAAGCTTTTTGGTAACCAAAAAACATGCCCAGGATACCAGTTAGGACAGGAACAGTTAGAAAGGCAACCTGAATATATGTGACCAGCAGTTACCCTGAAAAGTAGACCCAGCAAGGGTTGCAAAGTTACCTGGCTAAGGAAGTTGACAGACGAAATTCTGTGTTACATTTACAACAGCAGCAGTTGAATACCTTGCTTTTGGAAATTGAAAGATAGCTACCATCTTCCTTCGTGCACGGTATGACTCCAACCAATCTGGAGTTTCCCCCAGATTCTCATTGACTCCAGTTTTGCAAGGGCTCCTTGATGTTATACTCAGTCAAATGCTGCTTGATGTCAAGGGCAGTTGCTCTCATCTCTTAAAGTTCAGCTTTTTTGTTCATGCTTGGACTAGGGCTTAATGAGGCCAGAAGCTGAGTGGTCCTGGTGAAACTGAGTGCCAGTGAGCAGGTTGCTCAAGTGCTGCTCAATAGCACTGTGTTGCATACACCCCCCATCACTTTGCTGCTGATCCAGAGTAGACTGATGGATTGGTAATTGGCCAGGTTGGATTTGGCTTGCTTTTTTTGGACTGGCCACAATTGGGCAGTTTTTCACATTGCCGGGTAGATGCCAGTGTTGTGGCTGTACTGGAACAGCTGGGCTTGGGCTAAGAATGCAGCAAGTTCTGGAGCACCAGTCTTCAGTACTATTGCTGGAATGTTGCCTTTGTAGTATTCAACACCTTCAGCTGTTTCTTGACATTATGTTGAGGGAATCGAGTTGGCTGCAGACTGTCATCTGTGAAGCTTGGGAGCTCGAGAGGAAACTGAGATGCATCTCCACTTGGCACTTCTGGCTGAAAGTTGTTGCAAATGCTTCAGTCTTGTGTCTTGCGCTGATGTGTGGGACTTGATCATTATTGAGGATATAGATTTGTGGAGCCTCCTCCTCCAGTGAGTTGTTTAATTGTCTACCACTATTCATGACTTATGTGGCAAGAATGCAGGCTCAGATCTCTTGATTGTGGGATCACTAAACTCTATCACATGCTGCTTTCACTGTTTGACATGCAAGTAGTCCTATGTTGTAGCTTCACCTTATTTTTAGGTGTGCCTGATGTCGCTTCTGCATTCTTTATTGAACCAGATTGATCCCATAGTTTGATGGTAATGGCAGAGTGGAGGAAGTGCTGGGCCTTGAGGTTAAAGATTATGATCAAGTACGATTCTGCCGCTGCTATGGCCCACAGTGCCTCATGGATGCCCAGTTTTGAGCTGCTTGATCTGTTTGAAACCTGTTTAACACAATGGTAGTTCTGTACAACATAGTGGAAGATATCCTCAGTGTGAAGGTGGGATTTTATTTCCACAAGGTTGTCTGGTGGTCGCTGCTACCAGTACTGTCGTAGACAGATGCATTTGTGACAGGAAGATTGAGGACAAAGTTAAATAGGTTTTTCCTCCTTATTGGTTCCATCACCACCTGTCGCAGACCCAGTCTAGCAGCTAGGTCCTTTAGAGCTTGGTCAGTACCAGTTCTACTGAGCCAATCGTGATGCTGGACATTGAAGTCCCCCGCCCAGAGTTTGTTCTATGCCCTTGTAATCTTCTGTAGTTCCGCCAACATGAAAGAGTACTGATTCATCAGCTGAGGGAGGGGGCGGTAGGTGGTAACCAGCAGGAAGTTTCCTTACCTGTGTTTGGCCCAATGCCATGAGTCTTCATAGGGTCCAAAGTTAATGTTGAGAGCTCCCAGGACAACACCCTCCTGACTATATACCACTGTGCTGCAGCTACCTCTGGCGGATCTGTCCTGTTGATGGGGCAGGACCTACCCTGGTATGGTGATGGTGGTGTCTGAGACAATGTCTACAAGACATGATTCAGTGAGTATGACTGACTATGTCAGACTGTTGCTTGACTCGTCTGTGGGGCAGCACTCCCAATTTTGCCACTAGCCTCCACATATTACTAGGGAGGAAGTTGGAGGGTTGACTGGGTTAGTTTTGTTGTTGTTGTTTCTGGTGTCTAGGTTGATGCCAGATTTATTTTTGTTGATAGCACTATGAAAGAGCTGGTACAGACACGATGGGCCTGATCACCGCCTGTGCTGTATCATTCTATGCATAGCAAATCCTCAGTTTAATCCTTGATCTGTGTTGCCTTGGCTGATAGCTTAATTGTTAAGGTTGGCTTTGGCATTCAGGTTCAGGAGAGGAGGAAAGCAGCTGGGGTTCCTGCTGCTGGTTGCTATCCAACTCTTTCTGGAGTTTTGTTTAGATATGTGTAGGTGTTGGTGTCAGTGGGGTGTGCTGGTTCCCTAAATGGAGATCTCGGTCTGCAGCTGTATTGTAAACCTGCCAAATTTGTTAAGGCAGGTGTAGAAAAAAAGCTGATGGGGCTAAAAAAAAAAGCCACCCTCAGCAAATCCAGTGTGTTTTTGAAGTAGGGTTGCCGCCAGCTGTGAGGCCCATGGAAAGATATGAGTACAAACACCTAGTACTGCAGGTTCTGTGTTGGGTAACCAGCAATGTGGCCTGGGCGAAGGCAGCAGAGAGATGCTGGCAGGATCTAGTCTAGTCTGGCCTTCAGGGGAAGGAGTGGGAGGGGAAACTAATCCCAGTCAAGACTTACCATTACCTCAACAGTTTAACACTAACTGAGAGAGTTGAAATATACTAATACATGCCTTACACTGACATCATTCCTATACACATTGGAGTGATGACAATTTTTGCCTTTTAACCACTAGAATGTCGTCGAATCAATAATGTTCATTGGAACTCTTAAGTTACAAGCCAGTGAAAGATTCTTTGCTCCCAGCTTCAAGAGTGTTGAGTACGTAAAGTGCCAGCCTAAGTTTTAAGGCATTTCAATTTGGTGCCCGTATTATTACTACTAGCAGTTTATATACAAAAAGGGTGAACTTTAAATCTATCCTTTTAAATAAAAGTAGTGTTTGAAATACTGATGATAAATG
This sequence comes from Mustelus asterias, assembly GCF_964213995.1. Classification (NCBI taxonomy): domain Eukaryota; kingdom Metazoa; phylum Chordata; class Chondrichthyes; order Carcharhiniformes; family Triakidae; genus Mustelus; species Mustelus asterias. Next base: position 75,773,623 of record NC_135808.1, read on the forward strand.
AAGTGCGTCAAAAAAAAACACCTATAAAATACCCTCTGAAAACGCAAGCTCAGCAAAATAAGTTTTTATGCAATTGAAATTCTGCTGGAAAAAGCAGAGGCCTACGTTGCCTAGGTGTAATTAAGCAATGTATCACATCCAGCTGTGGGTGCTAATATTTATGTACAAGCACACACTGTGCAGAAAGACACTAGATCTGACAGAGGTGCAGGTAACTTTAAAAATGGTGATGAGAGCAACGGTTTAATGTTTGAGCAGAGATGTGTTTGCTGGAAAATCCTTGATCATCTTGTTAGCCGGAGTGCACGTGGGTGGGTGGCGGAGGGGGGAAGACAAGAGGATATTTATTCCATTCACTTTTTTGTTGCTGGCAGCAGATCTAGTAGAGATGCTAGACCTCTACAATTTGAAGTTTAGTCTTTATTTTGCTGCATTTATAGAGAAATGATGTGTGTGGCTAAGAGAGCACTGGATTCTAATAATGCCGCACAATTTCTACAGCTGGCAAATTGCAAATTTCTAAGAACCGAACAGATATTTGCACCATTTGTTTAAACTCTGCGACAGGTTGGACACGGCGCTGAAACCCTGCGATGGGTTGGGTATGGCATTGAAACCCTGCGATGGGTTGGGTATGGCATTGAAACCCTGCGATGGGTTGGGTATGGCATTGAAACCCTGCGATGGGTTGGACATGGTGCTGAAACAGTGCGATGGGTTGGACATGGTGCTAAAACCCTGCGATGGGTAATTGCTGTTCTGCTTGTGATGGGAAAACTCTTTCATAATCTTACACAAAGGATAGTTTTACAAGCAAAGGGAACCATGCATCGGGCCTTGCTGCTGGTATTCCTTTTAGATGACTTGGGAATGGTACAGAACATTGGTGCAGCTGTAGCAGCTCTTGTGTTCTTGGCACACACAAAGGTCTGGCTTAAGTACTATTAACTGAAGCACTGTTAACTGCTACGGCATCATTCATTACCTAGCAGGGGACTGATGACATTGGTAAGAAATATACTGCTACGGATCAAGTCATCTTTCCAGGCCAATGGTTTTCTTGGTTTTGAGCTGTACCAATTCCAGGAGCAAGTTGTGGGATTTCCATGCAGCCTGTGAAGTGGGTGACTGTGTAATGAGGCTCATCTGGAATAAATTAGGTGACCTTATCAGTGTTCTTGAAAATGACTTTTGAGAAATACTTTACTTTCACTTCTGACTAGTATTCAGAACCAGTCCTGACCTGGTTTGATGTCTCTGTGGATGAAGGGCTCCATGTGAGATTAGTTTTGACAGCCATGACACAATCTACTTTGGGATATTGCCTATACCAAAGCTTTTATTCAACCCAATTTCAGAAGGGCATCCCTTATTGTGTGAAACTTTCCGCATTCTTAACCATCTTGTTGTCATTTTTTTTTAAGAATGTGAAGTTGTGTAAATTTTCTTTTCTTTCACCACTGTGACTCCTTCAATCAATTTTCCTTTGGGAGGCTTTATAGCCAATAGGCTTTTATATCACTGGGTGCGTCACAATTCAACTAAAGTTACTGATGCCAGAGAACATTGCTCTAACTCATTGCATCAGTCAACCTTTTTGGTGGGTTCAATGTTCTGCTGCTCCTTAGATTTGCAGCTACTGTATCCTGCTGAACATGCTTGCCAACCAGCCTGCCTGTTCTCTGAAGCACTGTTAGTTTGTTCGAATTGAATGGATCAGTGTCCAGTTTTATTGCCCGAGTGTATGGCACATCTGCTTTATTGCTACATCAGCAAATTAAAGGGTGGGCAGACAGAAACTGACAACATTCAAAGGTAAGTAGAAACGGTATGTGAATGGCTGAAATATAGAAGAGAGTTCATTCATTCTAATGGTTAGTTTCTTTTAAAAAAATAGTGAATTAACCAGACGCGGTAGGGAGAGTGTAGCAGACCGCTTGCAGTTTGCGTCAACGTTTCTCTGAAGCAATAACGTGTTTCAACATAAATGATCAGTGAGTATTTGTGAAATACGGTGCTTTCCTTTAACTGTGCAATTATTAAAGTGAAATTCAAATCGTTTTAAAGAATTTTATTGTTGCAACTACCAGTTAATGATGTACTGAGCAAGGAGAAAGCTGCTGCTTGGTTCCCGCTAAAGGGTTAAGGGGGAGGGGGGGAGGGGGGGGGGGGGGGGGGGGGGGGGGGGGAGAGACAGGCTCCTCGGTACTGGCAGGTCTGGAACAGCTGCAACACCAACCATATTTGCATTTACTAGTATTTTTGGAGTGACAGTTAAAGATAAAGGATTAAATGTTTAACCGGTACTTTCCGCATCAGATCAATGAGTGACAGGGAGATCACAAAAGTAGAATTTCTTACAAATTGATATTATATCAAAGCGAACACTTGGTGCACTTTGGCTTCAAACTGATGATCCAAAATGAACTAAGAGTATGAACATGAGAGCGGTTAAATGCGATAGTTTTGTGTGTATGTTGGACTGGATGTGAACTGTCAGGTTCTTGTCTGTCTTCGGTTCCTCCTTGGCCTTTTGCAAGAAGGGATTGCAAGTAATTTAAAAATTCACTGGAAATATTTCTTATCCTGAATGCTCATTGCAGCTGGGAAACAGAATTGTGTTCTTGTTGCTTGTTGCCCCCGCACCCTTCTGGCCTCTTTTGGTGTACTGTGATTTGTCTTGTTGCAGTTGTAGAACCATAAAAGATAGGAATCCGTTTTTATTGATGCTAGCTGCTGCATTTGACTTGAAAATGGCATCCCTCTGGGGCTTGTGGTCAGTGTTGTCATGTGATTGATGTCTGCCAAACTGCCGGTTTAGCAGATTGTGAGGAGTGGAGAACAACAGATGCTGTGCTGTGTGTTCCATATGACACAGAGAGTGCACTCGAAACAGCAGATGGGAGCACTCTCCTCTGTCTTGAGCAATGTATTGCGGTACTTTATTTGTCAGAGCAGAACAGCGCTCATGAAGAAAAGCAAGCCTTTCAGATACCTTCATGTTAGCAATATTAATCGAGATGTTCAGGAGGACCAGGAAGGATTAATAAAGTGAATGCAATTTTCCCATGCCAAGACCATTTGTGCTTAAAAACCTCTTTCCCCCATCTAGCCTGGGCTGGGAAGCGGGTATGGGTAGAGTTAAATGATGTGCCACCTGGGAAAGGAAGCTTTGGCTAAGTGTCACAAGTTTTTTTTTTGTGGTGGGGGGTGGGGTTTTGTTTGGGATGACAACAAAATGGAGGATCAGTTATTATATTCCATGTCTCCTCCTTGAAGGGAGTGGAAGGAGCAATGTGATTGGGAATGCTTCAGTGATGTGGATCTAAAGTATTTTGTATTAGTGTGGCTCAGATTAACTTGGGTCATTTTCAAGATATCGTGTTCATAAAATATCCAGTGTCTGAAAGTTCAAACACCTGCAGGCGTAAGTTTTAGGTAAATTAATTGAAGTGTTCAAAATGTTAATTTATTTCATATTTAACTGAATTTTTCTGAATACAAGTAGTACTTGTATATGCTTATTTTGTTTTTTCTCTCCTTTTAGGTGCTCATGATGGTGAGGGATGCTTGTATAGGGCAGTTAAACATCATCCAATTTTTTAAACACCCAGTCAGCATCAAGCTTTCTCAGTTCAGTAGAAATTAGGTTTGATGTAATGCAAAGCCCTCTCCACACACACATTAAGTACTCTCAGGTTGAGTACAGTGTGAATTAGAGGCAGAGTTAAACTCCTAATATAATCCTAACAATTAAACCAAGCCTCAAAAAGCACCCCAGTCACATCAGAGAAATTTTAAAAAATTGTTCATGGGGATGTGGGTGCTGCTGGCTTGGCCACCATTTATTGTCCATCCCTAATTGTCCTTGAGAAGGTGCTGCTGAGCTGCTGCCTTGGACCGCTGTACTCCATGTGATGTAGGTACACCCACAGTGCTGTTCGGGAGGAAGTTCCAGGATTTTGACCCAATGACAGTTAAGGAAAGGCGATCTATTTCCAAGTCAGGATGGCGAGTGGCTTGGAGGGGATCTTGCAGGTGCTGGTATTCCCATGTCCTTCTAGATGGCAGTCGTCTTGGATTTGGAAGTTGTTGTTGAAAGCCTTGTTGAGTTGCTGCAGTCACCTCACATCTACATGTGCTTCCACCTTTCAACTAAGTCCCTCGACTCACCTGGCCCTGCCCCCTGCTGTATGTTCTTGTCTTTTGGATCCTTGATGTTAGCAATGATTACATTTCAAGGTTGAGAGGCAATGCTGCTTTGTACAACAAAGGTTTTGAACTGGTTCTGTTACACATCACGAGTTTCTCATGCAGTTGTGAAATATGGTTCCCTGAAACACTTACAAATGACAATTACTTCCTAGCTTTTTAACAGATAATTACAGATAATACAACAATAAATAGCATTCTCTTCCTTTCAGACGTAGTGCCCTGGGTCAATATAGCTGGTCCAATCGTTGATAATTGTCTTTAATTCACAAAAGTTAATCAACATTTTGAAATAAACTGAACCCCTTTGAGTCTTTTATATTGTGTATTCATTTCTATCAGTATTATTCACTATATTGCTTAGGTGGTATGATGTTGTGTCTCCAAGTTGTAGATTCATTGCCCTTGGTGGTGGATTGACACACTGCACAGGTGGTGTGTGTTGCCCCTGGTGTTGCAGGGTTGTGCTTGCTGCTGTTTGTCTCATTTTCTGGTGATTTTTGTTAACATGGTCTCCTTGCATATTGATGTTTCCAGTGTTGTTGTGGGTCTTTTCCAGCTCTGGTTTAGGTTGAATATAAACTCTGGTTCTTTTAATTTGCCTACTGGTTTTCAGTCTCAGTTACGTATGAGCTTGGTGTCTTGGTTTGAGCAATAGCTTTTGCTGGACTTCAGGTTTTCATGATTGGATCCTATACATATACACTTTGCCTTTCAGCAGCTCAGGGAGAGATTTGGCTTGTCTGATCAAGTGCTGCTGCCCCCTCTCCTGTACTTCAGTGAGTTTTTGTCTCATTCCCTGCTGGTCATTTGAAGGATCTATTTTGCTTGCCAGAGTAGCCTTTTATTCTCTTCCATTTAATTCAACTCTGCAGGTGATTTCATGTCAGCCTCAAGAGGTATGACAATAAGGCAAGGCCTGGGTCTTTTGTCTTGTGGCATTTCACAAGTGATATTTTGACTATCTGGACACATCTTTCTCTGAACCCGTGTCCTTTAAGATAATGTGGTGATGAGGTGATGCTATTGAACCCATACTGTTCAACAAACTTCTTCACTGTGCTGATGTGAACGAGATGCCGTTGTCACATATTCATCTTCCATGAATTCCCTGCTCAACAAACAATATCGTAGTGCTGAGATGATTGTTGTGGCTCTCGAGTCTTTCTTTCTTCCGGATAAGAGGAAACTTTGAGTAGTAGTCTGCGACTGAGATACTGTTCTTGATTGTGTGTGAATAAATTGGCTCCCACAGTATGCCAAGGCCTGGGTGGCACTTGAGCTGCTGTCATCTCTGCTGCTTGTTTCTGTACTTTTGGCATCCAGTACACAGCTGGTCTAGCTATGAGTTTGCACTTCTCCAGTCCCATGTGACCATCATGTATCTTATGGAGAAATTCTTTCTGGTTATTTTGGGTATGATTATTTTGGATCTGGTTAGCAGTGAACACTATCTTCTAGTGAGAAGTCATCTCTGATGGATCAGTATCGCTAGCTGTGCTTGCTGTATCTTACCAGGTCATCTCTGGATCACTTACTGAGATATTTCATCTTCACTAGGCTTTCTTTGCATTTGATCAGAGGGCGCCTTCCAATGGTGCACTTTCTGTAATCCTCCATGTCGCTCGCTCCTTCACCTCATGGTTTACTGTGATAATTTACAGTACTTTACAACTGCTCAATCCCAGAATAGCAGGACCATCTGTGTCAGTCTTGTGCACCCTCTGATTTGGGTTGTTCCTAGCTCTCAAATCTGTTTACCTGTTTGCTGTTGGTTTGATATTGTTCGGTTTCACTTTAATTTGGATAATTTTCAGGGGCGATTTTCTGGTATAGTCTGAGTGGGATGACGTTATTCTGCACTCTGTCCACCTTCACCTTCAGATATATCGCTGTGGGCTTTTTCTTCGTCCTTTTCCTGATCTGAATGATGTGAATTTCTTTTCTTTGTGAAATAGTGCACCGAGCCATTTTGTACAGTTAGATTGTTCCCCTCTCTCTCATGTTCTCAGACTTCACTCATTTTCTACAGTACGGATGTTTTTTTCCTATCCATTTTTCCAGTTGCTCTGGTGCCTCATCCACCATCATCTCTCTTTGTTCTGCACAGCTTTGACCAATAGTTGGTCTTTCCACGAGTTCTGCAGATTGATCCACACATAGGACATTTCCTTCTGTCTGTGAATTGACGTGATGATCCACAGCTCCTGAATGTCTATCTCTCCCTTTGTTTTCATTATTTTGTTGCTACGACACTGCATCAACACTCCTGCCTACCTCTTGAGTAAACTGAAGGCTTGCCGTGTGGTAATCACTGTCTTCATCTGCCCGCTCGTGGTTTTATGTGCTCCAGCAGTGTCTACAGCCTGTGATGTTGTAGGCATGTCTTTCCCGAACAGTGTTTTCCATACTTCAGGGTGTGTAGAACCCCACACTAGTTCACAATCAGCCTTTCATCTGCACCCTTAAACTTGCATATTCTTGCTGAATTTTTAATCACATGAAATCCTAATTCCTGTCTGAGGCCTTGAAATTCATACCAGTTGA